>NC_083339.1:146064413-146364413 GCF_019175385.1 Lycium barbarum
TATTGCAAATATTAATTATTGCACTGTGTATTCGTGACTTTTTGAATTTCTAATATAAGCTAAACAGAAACACAATAAAATTCAAACTACTAAAAGTGGGAGGCTTTTATTTAGATATTTTTTTTTGTTATATATATATATGTTTAAGTTATATCTATACTATATATACTTATATATGTTTAATTTATATGTATTATAACTTAAGTTATTTATAGCTAAGTTTTTTCTAAGTTAATAAATTCCTATTTTATAAATTAAATATATTTATATTATAAGTATATTCTTAGTATATTTTAGTTATTTTTCAAGTATATAACTTTCTAGTTTTTAATTTAAGTAGATGTATATTATAAGTATCTTCTTAGTATATTTTAGGTATATTCCTAACTTAATATAAGTAAAAATATGAACACATGTAAATAGAAGAAAGCTCAATGAGCCATATATTTTATTCATTCATGGATAACATTTATTTGCAAGTTGTAGTTTTTTTTAACTTGCAAATAATACATGAGTTGCAAAGAAATAGTAGAATAATAAAATAAAAAAGTGTCAATCATTTGGCTAATATCCGCCATATCATATTCGGTCATGGAGATATCTTCAAAGTCTTTATATTGGTCCACTCCACTTGCTATCAAATCTTCAATCTCTTCCTCTTCGCCTTCCACCGCTTCTAAGTTTTGGTTGCGTCGCTCCGATCTAATCCAATCGCGAATGCACACTAGTACTTGCAAGCTAAATGCGGATAATGAGTGTCTATGGTCTCCAATTTGTTGTCTTCGTTGGCTAAATGCACTCTCCGAAGCCACGGTTGATATTTGAACCGTAAGGATATCTCGAGTCATTCTTGAAAGTATCGGATGACTTGCCTTGTATTTCTTCCACCATGCTAAGACGTCCAAATCATCTAGTTCATTGATATCCACATTTGGCTGCATCAAATAAAAGTGATATTCATCAAAGTTTGCATTATGAGAAGGAGTTGGATGTGAATGTAAAACTTTTAAATGCGACAAACCCGACAAGCCCTTTTTGCTACTTTGAGAAGTAGTAGGGCGTGGAGCAACGGGTGTAGCATTTTCTTCCAAATTAGAATAATGACTAAATTTTTTTCTAAACTCGGCATCAATCGCGAGCTCGGCGTCAGCTAAAGATGGTTCAACTTCCTCTTTAATTTCTAAAAATGTATAAATTTGACCAACCAATGCTCTAGTATAAGACATTTTTAAACAAGGATTTAAAAGAGAACCCAATATAAATAAAGTTGGGATGGGAAAAAAATACTTCTTAATTTTTGTTGTCATATTAAAAATAGCCGCTTGATAACCGAATTTATTTTTATACTCTTGTAAAACTCTAGCTATTTCCGCTAAGTAGGCTAAAATTTCGGTTACTGTGAGATAGAATTGTTTAGAAAAAATAAGAGTTGCATTATAAAAACTTTGTAAGAGTTCAACACATTCCTTAACATCTTCCCAATCGGTAATATTTAACCAATCATTACTATTCGTATTAAAATGGTTGTGAACTTGTTGTATGAGAATCCTATAATCATATGCTTGTTGTAACATAATGTAAGTGTAGTTCCACCTAGTCTCAACTTTTACTTGAATTTTCCTAGGTCTAAGGCTATTTTCGACACAAGAATTCTTAAAATCTCTCATTCTTGCCCTATTAGCATTACAAAAAAGAAACACAACCGCATTTCTAACTTTTTAAATAGAATCTTCAAAACACTCAAGACCATCTTTAACAATCAAGTTTAAAATGTGACAACTATATCTCACATGAAAAATATTTTTTAGCGGAGGATTTAATTCCATTTTTAAAAGACCAATCGCCTTTGTATTATTAGAAGCATTATCTAAAGCAATACAAAGTGTTTTTCTATAAATGTTAAAAAATCTCATAATAGTAGACATTGAATCCGCTAAAAAATTTCCATCGTGACGACCTTTACCTCCATCATATAAAAAAGCTATAATTCTTTTTTGCATCACCCAATTATCATCAACCCAATGACATGAAATAACAAAAAAATCTAACTTGTTAAGACTAAGACCCAAATCGGCGGTAAGAGAAACATTACAATTAAATACATGGCGCAAATAAAATATATATTTTTAATACAAATCTATAACATCCGCTCTACAAGTACTTCTAGGAATACCCTCAAATAACGGATTATAACAACGTTGAATATAAGTAACAAACCCCAAACCCGAAGGAAAGAAAAATGGTAAACAATCATAAGCTACCATTTTAGCTATTTCTACACGCTCTTTTTTCTTGTCATACTTAAAATTTTTACCGGTTCGTGGGTCTATCGTCATTTGAATACCCCCACATTTGAACCCGTTTGCTCTCCCCAAACATCCATATGTTTAAGTCTCATATGATTATTTAGTGTACCCGTTCCACCATCCTTACTTGCCTAAAAGCAAATACTTGTCCACATATAGTACATTTAGCTGTTTGGCTTTCGTTATCCTTAGTCATAAATATCCAAATTTTAGCGGTTGGCTTACGAGTTCTAGGCGGTTTGTCTTGTGTATGTGATTGTGCAGGACCTGTATCTCCTATGGGATTTTCGGGGGCTTGTGTTTCATCATCATCATCATCATCATCATCAATTTCATTAAAAGTGTCGGTATAATGTTGTTGCATTGCCTCATGATCTAAAAGTGGATTATTTCCACCAACATCAATACCTAAATTAGGTGTTTCGTTCACAAATGTTTCCTCATCAAACCCACCCCTAACAATACCATTACTACCAGCACCACGTCTAAATCTTTTCGCCATTATTAAATAGAATTAATTTAAATCACACTCAAATAAATCACAAGAAAATAAATTGCAACAAATTAAATTGCGTAAATTAAATAGAGAAAAATAAAGATAGAGTTGGAACGAAGGTACCAAATTGCCGGACTAATTTGCAACAAAGTGAAGGCGGCCAGAATTGCAAATCCACCAAAGCTACTTCGGATTGTTGCAAAATCACCAACTCCACCAACAATATTATAATTGCAAAATTAATAATTGAAACTAGAATAAGACTTTATAATATTTAATTGAGAGAAATTTAAAGTGGCTAATTATTGCAAAGTAACTATAATTGAGAGATTGAGAGAAAGAGAAGAGTGAATTGGTGTGGATTAAAATGGAAATGGAGAGGGGTTTATATAGGGGTGGGGGATGGGTTAAAGTGTTAAAAAAAAAAGTTTGGGGGGTTGGGGGGGGGGGGGGGGGAAAGGGAGTTTGGAACCGTTTGACAACGACCATTTTTGCAAATGGACCGTTGGCCAACGGTCCAGCCCAATGTCCCAACGGCTACATTTTTTTTTTAATTCTGACCGGTTTAACTGGTCTGGTTCCGGTTTTAACGGTTTAACCGGTTCCGGTCCCAAAAAAATCGAAACCCGACCGGTATGTATTAAACGGTTAACCGGTAAAACAAAACCGGTTGACAGGCTTAACTTGCACTATTCTTTTCATGTCACATGAGCAAAACTTTAGGGGGCGAAATGCACTAATAATCCATGTCAACGGATATATAATAGTTTTTCTAACCTATCGTAACCAAAAACAGAAAAAAAGAAAAAAAACATACGTAGTTGAACAAACATAGTTTCATCACTAAAGGTAGTCTTTTATGTACAAAAAAAATAATTCGTCCCTAAATGTATAAATTAGTGACGACTTTGCTTTTATTCAAAAGGTTTACAATTTTGTAGGTAAAACTATCATGTCGTCACTAAAAATATTGCTTTTACTGACAAAATAAAATTGCCACTATGAATTGTCATAATTAATTACCATTTCAATTGGCATAACATACGAGGTTAATTCGTAGTCAATAAGGAGGTGATTCTGAGAAATACAGTTATATAAGAATGTTTCATTGCTAATAAAACATAAAGTATATAAAGTATACATTATAAATTTATAACCCATTTTCTTTGTAAAGATGTATACATTATAAATTTATAACCCATTTTCTTTGTACAGATGTATAACCCAAAAAAATAACATACAATTTCTCCAAACTATTTTGTTGTCTTCAAACTTCTAGTTGTGGTTGACTTCATTTCCCGTTGTTGAAGAACCTTATCCTTCCTATATTAAATCCAAAAATAGCAAAGGACCAAAAGATTGAAAGAAATTAGGAAATTTTGATAGTAATCCAATTAGAATTTATCAAAATTATCAAATTCGGAGGAAAATACGGTGCATACAATGGAAACTAGATATTAGTAAGAATTTCAACGAGGCATTAAGACTCGAATACCATAGAAATTCCAGTAACCATCAAAGATTAGGTTCGCTGGAGCTACTGCTAAAAAGGCGACTTAGTGAGTTACTCAACGCTAATATATTGATAGTACTAATTATAAGCATCTGACCACAAGAACATCCAATTATTTGAAATAGCGATAAATATCTCTTACATAAAAGAAACTCCATTTAGTAATAATTGAAATATTGATACGCTCAAATTACACCTATTAATGGAATAACGCGGACATTGTCAAATATAGTAACCCAACAAGGTTGGGGTCGAATCCCACAGAGAACAATATGTAGGTGATTTAAGCAGATTATGAATTATCACTAACAATAGCTAGACCGAACTCATCAATGGTGGTTTTTGATAAGGTTTTGATAAAATACGGAAATATAAATTCTAATCTAGAAAGCAAGTAAATTGATCAATGGCAACAAGAATGGAATAAAGGAAACTACTTCTCAAGTAACGATCCAATGTATTCCACGAATTATAAATACTAGCAAGTTTATGTTATTTAGCCTCGGATAATGACTCTAAATTAACTTCTCCCGAAGATTAACTAGACTACCCAATTGAAGATCCCTCAAGCAATTAGGAGCATTAAGAACACCCGAATATGGCTACAAGTGGTATCGCCTATTCCTAGGTCAATTTCCATTAGATGAGGGTTAACGCCCCAAATTCATGTTAATTATTCTATCCCAATCCCGTTTTTCCTCTTCCGAGTTTCAAACAAAATAAATGGGTGAGTCCTAGGGTTAGCTACTCCCTTGAGAAACGTTGAAGAACAAGAATAATTAAAAGAACAAGAACTTACTTGAATATAAATAATGTCGATGAATAAATAAGCGCAACAAGAGTATCAATCTTAATTGTCACCAAGAAATTCCCATAAGCAAGGATTAAATAAAAGAAAGAATATTTACGTAGGAACCCTAACCTCCAAACTTGTGTTTTATGCCAAAGATAATTTTACAATGCTCCCAGTTGGCTTTTTAAAAAAACTGGAATAGCAAAAAATCGTCAAAATCCAAGTTCTGTTCGGACTGGGCTGAAAAACCTTCAACGCGAACGCGCCACATGGATGCGCGAACGCGTTGATGACGTCAGCATCCCTCTGTTACTTCAGCGCTAACGCGTGATCTTCTACCGCGAACGCGCAGAGTCACCGACGCGCGTGGGCACGAACGCGTGACATACCTGCGCGAACGCGCAGAGTATTTTTCCACGAAAATTTCCAGAACCTCCAGTTGTTTCCAGTGATCAACTTTTTTCCCCTGCTCCGCTTGTTTTCCACACTTAGGCTCTAGGGACCTCGTATTACCTGAAACATAATAAAAAACACATAAAATCACATAGACTTGCTTAAAAACAAGTAAAACTTATAGCCGAAAAGCGTCGATTGTGGCGTAAAATCACGCCACATCAAATATGCCAAAAAAATCACGACAGTGTTTATACTTTAAAAAAAAAAATAGAGGGTCAGCATATGTATAATCCAAACAACATCCTCTTTACCAGAATACAGAGACACAAATGCTCAATGGTGTAACAAGCAAGCATCATTAACATAAAGTGGTTGCTCAGTTTTAAAGGACATTTTTCAAAATAATTTGTTACATTTTAAATAATACTGAATTTATGACATGGATACCAAAGATGAAAGTTACCGGAACTAATCCGACCATAGAATGTTAACCATGACATGTAGTTTTCATTTTCTTGTACACAACTAGGCAATGACTGAACTTCCTAACGGGACCAACTTAAAAAATGCTCTCTATCTGAACTTAAAAAATGCTCTCTAAAAGATTAAGCAGGGTGAAGTGGGAAGATACCTCGATTGAAGTTAGAGAAAACAACTCCTGATTAGCATAATCATCATTGTTGCATTGTATTCTAGATGCTATTTTGTCCTACTATTTCAAACAATAAGAAAAGTAAGATAACGATAACAACATATAACATACAAAGAGAAAGTAGTCAACCCTCCAACCGTCTTACAAGGTCGTAACAATAGATTCACTGAAAGAGATGCATCCTAGAGTAAGAAACAAACTAAGTTCAAGATGTAGCCCAAATACGGAATATTGATACAAAAGTCAGAAAACAATGGACTTACAGTAAGAAAAAGCAGCTTCCTATGAATTCTTAACACAACACGGCTTACCCAAAGAGTTGTCAAACTAAATTCTAATCCAAAAGTTGAGTGACCCAAGATAGATCTTCCAACAGCTTGTGCATTGTTGTACTAGATTGCTAGTTGTGTTGATTTTCACACATTCGTCCTATAAAAGAAGAAAAATGCAATTACACTTTGATAAAAGGAAAAGAAGACAAACAACGTGATTAGGATTACATCTGTTTATCTGCTAAAAAGAATATACGTTACAAGCTCAAGAAAACTTGAACCAGATTACCAACAAACAATGCTCAAGAATTTTGCTGAGGCACTTTTGAAGAATATAAGATGGTCAAAACTTAAGAGTACAGGTATACACTCACTTGCTATCGCTATGTCATACACCAAAAGCCAAAGATTTCAATAAAAGACTCCCAATGCATTTGAAAGAAGTAGAATACTCAAAAGATATCAAACTATTTCGCTTCATTTCATTTTTTTCTGTAATTTTTCCAATTCATCAAGAAAATCAAGAATCATGAAATGTCTAGGTGAAATAGGAAGGAGACATTTTAATTTTTACTCAAAAGCACTCAGCAAAACAAGATATATTTACAGAATCTGTCTCATGATATATGAGAAAAGACACTAAAAGAAAAAATAAAAAGAACCAAAGAACTATAAGGAATATAATTATCTGGGTGTTGATTTGAAGTTACACCAACATGTGCAGCCTGACTAGAAATATGTACTATGTCTTAATGATAAGCTCCACTAGTTAGAACACTAAAGTTTTGACATTATGCTTTATACTCAAATAGTCCCTAGTTTCAAACACAATTTGAATCCTTTTTGTGCGTAAGGGAAAGCTAACGTCTTTAACCTTTCAATTTTCCTAACTTTTATTCTAGCATGAAACAAAAACAAGAAATGCTAGATGCACCAACTCTTGAAACTAGAAGGATTTAGTTTCTCATATATTACAATGAATGATATCACCCAAAGATAAAGACATCAACATAATTCATCAATTATTATGAAAAGACATTAAGCTATATACTCGAGAGAAGAAAGAAAAAGTAAGGCTTCAAAATGAAATTGAATTTAAGAAAAAAATAAACAATAATTAAAGGGAAACACTAACGATATCTCTAAACAACAACCAACAGTGGCAAATCACACATGCCTCCCATCTCTCTAGTGCTTTTCCTTTGTTAAGAGCCAGAGGTGGCACTAGTGTAGAGCAGAATATATCACCCAACATTAATAGAGCAAGCTAACTTTTAAACAAAAAACCTTTTTTAGTCCCCTCCTTATACTATCTTAAACAGTTCTCTAGATCTCTTAGAATGATGAAACTGAATTATTTCTTATCAATAACCACCACACTAAATCTATATAATGCTTTCTAAATTAGTAAATGCTATTCAAAGCACTTAATGAAGAAAACAAAATTGGCAATCAACTTGAAGAGTACAACTCATACAGTCACAAATACGATATGGAGAACGAATTGAGGTAATAACCTTTATGACAGATTCTCAAACAACAACAACATACCCTGTGTGGTCCCACAAGTGGGTCTAGGGAGGGTAAGATGTACGCAGACCTTACCCCTATCTTTATAGGATAGGGAGGTTGTTTCCGATAAACCCTAGGCTCGAAAGAACGACTCTACCATCACATAGATATCCAAGTGCTATGTTATCATATTTTTCAGATTCTTGTTAGAACTAGATCAACATCAGATTCTTGTTGGAACTAGATCAACATCCATTATCCTGACAGTGGAAATACTTTTCAAGTTCTTAAACTTCAAGAATGGAATTTAGTCATTCAGTTGAGTTCTTTTTTCATTTCTTGGTTAATTTAACCAACACTATGTCACTTGTTCCCTTTGTAATGACATAGGCAATATGTTAGAAAGTCCTACATGTATAAAAAGGGAGGAAGGAGTTGAGCCAACTTGGGAAAAAAAACCTATAGAGGAAACAACTCAATAGTAGCAAGCCTATATAACACTACCAACTTCTTTCCCAACGCCACTATAGGGCATGGAACAGGTACAACTTCAAACTTCCAAAAACACAAAATCAGTTTTCAGAAAATAGTAGACATCATTTAAACTCTTCTCTATATTTATCAACCTGAACATTACAAATTAACTGTAGATTGAATTACAAAGCAGCTTTAACTCAACAGAGGCGAGAGGACCCACAAAACCGCAAAAGAAAAAGAGTTAAATCAGTTCTATTATTCACTTGTGCCAAAACCTTGAACATATAAACAACTGAAATTAGAGGGAAAGAATCTTACCATCTCAAGTCTTAACCCAAGAATTGGAAGAAAAGTGAAAGCCAAAGATGAACAATACCGATAAAAGGGTCTGATGCAACTGCCAAAAGTGAAAATAAAAGACATAATGAGATTTGGGGGGAAGGCAAAGAAATAGGAGGGAAACATTGGCGCTTCTATTTTTGCTTAAAATTTCGAAAGAGTTTTGAGAAATTAAACATTTCATTTTCACCAACAATTTAAAAAAAAAATTGCAACGGTGCAAATATATTCTTGCAAATTTAATTAATTTTAAATTTATTATTTTACTCATATTTATGGCAACACGCAAGGGTGTCAATAGTAAAAAAATTGATTTTAACCGAACCGATGTACACCCAGCATAATTTTTTCAAATATATTTTATATATTAAGTTTACATAATGAAACAAAAAAAAAATCGCCTTGGGTGTAGGTGATGGAAACGGCTACAAGTCAACATGTAATTAACACCCAAAGTCCCAAATCTGAAAGTTATTATGGTACTTCTATTAAAATTAAATTAGTTCTGAATCACTAATTATATATAAGTCTCTATATAATTGCTCTTTATTTTGAAAATCACTTTTTTTTAAGGAACCAACGGATATTCGTCGGTTTTATAGAGTCGAAATGATGGGAATTATTTTTCCAACTAAGTCTATTGATAAATTGAACAAAAAAATCATTTATTTCATAAAACGACAAAATTAGTCAGTTTTGTATTAAAAATAAATAAATAAATAAATAAATAAATAATATTCATAAAATCGAACCATCGGTCGATCTTTTTGGTCAAAACTCATGTTAACTTATTAAAAATGACCTATTGAAAAATTGATTGGCATGGTCAGTAATTTAATAGCAGCTAGGAAGAAGTGTAAACAATGAGAGTTGTTCAAACTAGCATATTGAAAGATATTTTTTAAAAAAATCAATGGAATAATTGATTGTTTTGGCACAAAAATGTGGTTGAATAGTATAAGTAAGAAAAACAAAAACCTTAGACCAACTAGCATAAGTAGTCTAGGGTAGAATAACACCCTGCCATGGTCCATACCTCGATTAGATTTTTAGTTAGTGCATTATAAAATCGATCGAATCCGTAGATTTTTATTTTTTTTCCTCCCAATTAACTAATAGACTCATTTTGTTTTTATTGAAGATTTGGACGGTTAGTAATATCAATGTGCTACTTTTCGACAATCACAAATCAATTGATTTTTAATCGAAACTCCACTATTTCTTAAAGTTGTTGCTCGGATTTTGCCTTTGGAATAGGCAGTATTTTTACTATCTAGTGAATCACAACCCCCGCTCCCTATTTTGTGTTTGCATTGACCCTTGCCTTTTCATAAGATACAATATCATTCTATGATTTAGTCTTGTTGTTTCCCCTTAAAAGCGCTTGAATAGATGTTTGTTAGTTGTCACTTGTCACTCATAATTAGAGGCGGATCCATGATTTAAAAACGACTGGGACTATACTATCCTAAAATAAATTTAACAAAATTTTCAATGACGACTGTGGGATAAACCATGTCAGATTGGTTACTGATAGTTTGAGTAGTGACACATGTATATACTAAGTATGATTTCTGCTATAAAAATAAATCTTCAACACATGTGAAGCAACTGTGAGAGATAGCTCACTGGTTAAGGTTGTACAAAATGTAAGCACAATCGCAGGTTCGAATCTGAACTCACTCATTTGCGCATCGGTGCACTTGCACCTCTACTCTTCCATGTGGGCCCTCCTCTGCTTCAAATCATTAACAATTGTTGCCAAAGAACATTTGTATTTAGCTACGAATATTTTTCGTAGCAAAATAGTTGAATTTAACTACAAATGCTAATTTGTCACTATTGTAACAACGTATTTTTTGTGACAAAATCTTTTCGTGTCCAAAACTTAACTAATTTAAAGACAAAAAATGATTTGTCACAAAGTGGGTACATCATTAGTTACAAAATAATGTGTCATTGATAATCTAAAATTCGTGGCTAATGTTACTCAATAAATGGCGCCAACTCATTTTTTGGTGGGAAACTTTAGGGGACAAATTTTTCGCTACGGAATTCTTGTTTCGTCACTGAAAGTATATGACCCGTGTATTTAAACACGAAATGTAAAATTTGTCACAAAAAATAAACAATTAGTGACGAATTTTATGTCGTAGCTAAGAATTTTGTAGCTAAATATCACATTTCTTGTAGTGACTGCCTATAATATTAGAAGATTGCGATCTATTCCATTTCGGAGGGATTTTTATTTTTTTATTTTAACAATAATTATTATAATAATAATAAAGATAAATTACATCCATAAGTACAACTGTAGAAGAATCTGCAAGGGGATAATTTAGTTTAGTACTAAAAATCTCAGCTGCAATTGGATAATCGTCTGGCAGTGACCTTTTTTTATACTTCATATATATCAATATCAAAAGCAAAAAAAAAAAAAAAAAAAAAAAAAAAAAGCAGTACGAATATAATTGTTGCTACACAGCTATTGAAGCAGAGAACACGTGAAATTTGCAAGAAAATATCTTAAGTAGTGGGTTTCTTTTTTCAATTTTAGCAGAAAAGAGAGTCTTTTGGTACAAACTTAGATAAGAAGTACAGTCCAAATGCATAGTACGTCTAAATTAGGTAACTAAATTGATCAGAGACAACGCCCATTTGCAAATCTTTTTGCCTTTTTCACTAATACAGCCTGAAGTATTGGTACTATATTTAGTTAATCACTTTGAAAAGTTTCAAAAGTGTTCAGAGCTTCAAAAAGTGTAAACAAAAGCATGACAAGGGAAACTCCCCAAAGTTAAAAATAAGCAAATTAAATTAAAAAATAAACGCATGCTCAGCTTTAGGAGTTAGCTAGCAGAGTAGCATGCATGATCTTTTTGTAATGTTATGATTTTCTTAACATTTATTTAGTTGTAAACAGCTGTGTTTAAGAGAAGAATTAAGAAATTAAGCCCCGTTGGAACTGGGAAAAAGAAGAGATATTCAAAGTCATGATAATATGTATTGTTCAAACGTTCTCGAGTTTGAGTATCTTTCAAAAGCAACGTAGAACATTATAGAACCAAGAAAAGTAAGAGCCTGTTTGGTTTGACTTATTTTAGGTGCTTTTAAGCCAAAATACCTTTTTAGCACTTTCGCATTGTTTAAGTAAAATAAAAAAATGCTTTTAAACATTTGTTTTTAAGTCAAACAACAAAAATTAGCCAAAAGCCATAAGTTAAGAATTCTAGCTTATGGCTTTTGGCTTATATGTAAAAAGCATAAGCCCATTCAAACGGGCTCTAAGTCATAGTGCACTTTAAGTACATATATATGTTAAAAATTTAACCGCATTCAATATTTGCACTAAATTAGTTAATAATTACAAGACAAGGATCTATTATGTATATTTCACTTAACCATGATCATGCAATATGTATTTTATAATTTTCAACGCTAAAGTTAAATTACCTGATTTAATGATTGCAAAACATCTGTACGAGTAAATATATTTAGCTATTCACATACAATCTCCGAAACTGAATTTAGGTTTTTTTTTTTTTTTTTTTTTGTGATTTTGGTAACATATTTTTTTTTTGTGATTTTGTGATTTTTGTGAAGGTAAATTTATTTGTTCATGAGATGCTCAAGCTCAACATAACTATATGAACTAACTCTATAAAAATCTCTTGCTCCACATTTTCCTTTTATAAGAGAAAACCTCGTTTTGATGGACAATTCTGTAACAATATTTAGTAGCTAAAATTTCAGTCTGATACTTATAGATATTTACTAGCTAAATAATCTCTTAGTCCACATTTAAACCTAACTTGAAAGTTTTTGTCCGTGCTTGTTAAGCTGGACAAAAAATAATTCCGTGCAATTCTCACTTGTTAAGCTAAATTTTGAAATTTAGTTAGACGTAATATAACACTACTAAAAAACTGGCAAAATTCGACAGACAAAAAATTGACGGACTGCGTCACTTTGAAAAACCGATGGAAAACCGACTCCGTGCGTCGGTTTTGTGTATTTCTAATGTTTTTTTTGTTTTTTTAATTAAAAAACCGACGGACAACGCCCATTTTGAAGTTAATAAATTGAGGTTAGTTTCTCTTAAATTAGGACATTTAAAATTCTTTTAATTTTAGTTTTATTTGTAGATTTTAGGCCTAATGCTAGTCTATTTAGCTTTGTTAAACATCATTTGCAATGTTATTAATGTTGAATTTGTGAAAAAAAAATGTAAACTTTATTTGACTAATTTAGTTGTTATTTTTTTTTGGCTTGAGATTGTGCTTTATTTCATGTTCTTTGTCAATGTATTTGTATTAGCTTAGTTATCATTCTTTGTAATATTATTGATGTTGAATATGTGCAAAAATGTATACTTTAATTATTTGACTAGTTTTTTTTTTTATTGTGCTTTTTGTTAGAATTCCATAAGTTATAGAATTGTTATTGATCATTCTAAAGTTAGAATTGGTTGGGATTGTGCTTTTCAAAGTTAGAATTGTTAAGTTATAGTATTTCTATAACCTTAATACTAAAATGTAGATTTTATTTTTCTAGATTTACTTTTCAATTTTTAGAATTGGTTGGAATTGTGTTTTTTAAAGTTAGAATTATTAAGTTATGTTAGAATTATTAAGTTATAATATTTCTATAACCTCAAAACTAATATGTAGACTTTATTTGACTAGATTTACTTTTTAATTTTTAGAATCAAAGTTAGAATCCATAAGTTATTAAAGTTAGAATTGTTATTGAGAATTCAAAGTTAGAATTGGTTGGGATTGTGCTTTTCAAAGTTAGAATTGTTAAGTTATAGTATTTCTATAACCTCAATACTAAAATGTAGATTTTATTTCTCTAGATTTACTTTTCAATTTTTAGAATTGGTTGGAATTGTGCTTTTTAAAGTTAGAATTATTAAGTTATGTTAGAATTATTAAGTTATAATATTTCTATAACCTCAAAACTAATATGTAGACTTTATTTGACTAGATTTACTTTTTAATTTTTAGAATTAAAGTTAGAATCCATAAGTTATTAAAGTTAGAATTGTTATTGAGAATTCAAAGTTAGGATTGGTTGGAATTGTGCTTTTCAAAGTTAGAATTGTTAAGTTATAGTATTTCTATAACCTCAATACTAAAATGTAGATTTTATTTTTCTAGATTTACTTTTCAATTTTTAGAATTGGTTGGAATTGTGCTTTTTAAAGTTAGAATTATTAAGTTATGTTAGAATTATTAAGTTATAATATTTCTATAACCTCAAAACTAATATGTAGACTTTATTTGACTAGATTTACTTTTAATTTTTAGAATTAAAGTTAGAATCCATAAGTTATTAAAGTTAGAATTGTTATTGAGAATTCAAAGTTAGGATTGGTTGGGATTGTGCTTTTCAAAGTTAGAATTGTTAAGTTATAGTATTTCTATAACCTCAATACTAAAATGTAGATTTTATTTTTCTAGATTTACTTTTCAATTTTTAGAATTGGTTGGAATTGTGCTTTTTAAAGTTAGAATTATTAAGTTATGTTAGAATTATTAAGTTATAATATTTCTATAACCTCAAAACTAATATGTAGACTTTATTTGACTAGATATACTTTTTAATTTTTAGAATTAAAGTTAGAATCCATAAGTTATTAAAGTTAGAATTGTTATTGAGAATTCAAAATTAGGATTGGTTGCGATTGTGCTTTTCAAAGTTAGAATTGTTAAGTTATAGTATTTCTATAACCTCAATACTAAAATGTAGATTATATTTCTCTAGATTTACTTTTCAATTTTTAGAATTGGTTGGAATTGTGCTTTTTAAAGTTAGAATTATTTGATGTGTTTAAATCGTATTTGATGCGTTTAGATAGTGTTTGATGTGTTTTATTATTACTTAGGGTGATTTTATTTTATTGAGAATTCAAAGTTAGAATTGGTTGGGATTGTGCTTTTAAAAGTTATATTAAATTAGAATCCATAAGTTATTAAAGTTAGAATTATTATTGAGAATTCAAAGTTAGAATTGGTTGGGATTGTGCTTTTAAAAGTTATATTAAATTAGAATCCATAAGTTATTAAAGTTAGAATTGTTATTTAGAATTCAAAGTTAGAATTGGTTGGGATTGTGTTTTCTTAAGTTATATTTTAAGTTAGAATTCTTAAGTTAAAATATATTTCTATAACCTCAATAATTTGTGCGTATATTTTTGTAGATGGATCGTATGTGGATGTATAATATAAACAATAGTGATCGTGTGGGTGTACACGATGAATTTGTTGACAAGTTTACACACATGCAATGTCACTTCACCCTTTTCAAAATGAAGGGGTAATTAGGTGTGCTTGTTCTCGTTGCCGGTGTAAGAAGTATTTGAAACCGGAAGCGGTTAGGGTTCATTTATATAGTCGTGGAGCTTATATTTTAGTTTGGATTTTATAATGGACTTATGTTTTATGCTTTATGGACTTATGTTAAAACTATGTAGAACTAGTTAATGGTACTTTTGGTTGGACATTTAAATATTTTTGAACTTTGAAGGTCTATTTAGATCGTATTTGATGTTTTTAGATAGTGTTTGATGTGTTTTATTATTACTTAGGGTGATTTTATGTGTTGTAGCTCTTTTAGAATTGATTTGGAGCATTTTAATGCTAGTTTTGAGCATCTTTTGGTACTGGTTTCTGTGCAGGTGTGGTTGCAGAAAATGCAGGATTTGCAAGCTGGAAATTTTCCAGAAAACCGACTCAGTCCGTCGGTTTTCTGGAAATTAATTTTGCAAATTTTCCAGAAAACCGACTCTGTCCGTCGGTTTTCTGGAAATTAATTCTTAATTTTTTTACAAAACCGACGCATTGTGTCGGTTTTTTAATTAAAATAAAAAAAATTAAATAAAAAACCGACGCATTGCGTCGTTTTTTTCATAAAATATATATTATTTTTGTATAAGATAAAAAATCAGAAATTAAAAAAACTGACTCTGTCCGTCGGTTTTTTTATTTTTTTTAAAATTTTTGAAATAAAACCCGACGGACTGCGTAACCGACTCTGTCCGTCGGAAAAAACCGACGTGGTCCGTCGGTTTTCGAAAAGCGAGGCTATGTAAACCGACAGACCGTAAAGGGTCGGTTTCCGGTCGGTTTCATTAAAAAAACCGACGTGGGCCGTCGGTTTTTGGCATCGGTTTTTTCAGTTTTTTTAGTAGTGTAAATTTTTCAATCAGGATATCTGATATATATTTTAACTCTCTTATGGGCCTGTGTTCGGTGAATGTCCATTTTCTTATCATGATATCAGTGTCACGCTCATCCAATTTTTGATTAACCCAATATTAAGCCTCTATCTTATATATATTTCTAGGCTCCAGATGTTCAGCTGATTGGTGATAGGATTAATTATCTCTTTATATGACCTCGTCTCTTCAACTAAATTTTGCGATTTAACTAAATTTAAGGTTCATTTCTTTATCAGATATTTATAAGCTTAATTATATATTGTATTAAATTGTGCAAGTGTATGCATCTTGTCTTTAAATATTGAGAAACATAAATTATGTTCAAAGACCAAAGTAATAAACAAAAAGAAGTGAAAAATCATCATTGTTTAAAAAAGAGGGGTTTCTTGGGTTAGGTAAATTGGCAAGAGGTTCTTTTCTTTCTTTGACGGGAAGGGCCACGTGTTTGGGGAAAACCTCGCTTGCTAAGAAATCGTTTTTCTCAAACGGCTAAATGTTGTGATCATTATAATAACAATTTAGGGTTTTGGGAGATAGACGACACAGGGAAAAGACAAGTTTAACCAAATAACACAGTACGATTGTATTGTTGGTTTCTTTTTGTGCTTCAATAAATCATTTGAGCTTGCCTTTTTAGTGTATTATTTTAAACATGATACGGAAAATATCTTCAATGGGAAAGCGGCTGTTTGCGTAAACACCAACTAGGCTTGCTTGTACCAACTGTCCGGGTAATTTAACATTAGGTTTATCTTTATATCAACCTAACAAAAACTTTTATCACTTAAGATATAATACGTGATAGTATTTAATGAAAACAGAACTGTAATCTGAAATAAAATGGTAACATGTTGTTAAGATTTAACGAAACTGTCACGTAAAAATTATTAACATCATAGGTTTACATAATTCAATTCCTTTCACATTTTTATAGTTTTATACTTTTATTGACTAACTTTAGTCAATTGTTGAATGTGCTGCATTTGGATAGGTAAACGGTTGATTTGTGTTTCTGAGTCTCGAAGAGTTTATTCATGTCGAGTTAGAGAGACTAATGACCACAAAAAGAGCTATTACGTTAATTATATATATTAGGGATATATCAAAGCTATTTATCATAGTGATGCGCATTATAATACCATAGTTGATTTTAATTAAAAATGTATAGCTCGTAATGTTGAGATTTTGTGTACTGTTTTTCCAAAAGCTCAAAATAAGTCTCTCTTAAGGTTTTAAACTAAGTTGAAAATGATTTGATAAAATATGTTTTCCATGTATTTGAGCGTACATAGACATCAAGACTCAGATTTAATACTTAACCATTTTTTTTTGCATATAATTCTGCAATTTTCGATTTTAATATTGTTTCCAATTTCAAAGTTTACTCAAAATATGAAATCAAACATCTTCCAATTTCACCTTAAAACATGGCCTACTACTTAGAAAGTCTTGCTAAACAAAATATGTCAGTTAATTTAGTGAATTTATTAGGAACAATTACATATATTTTTCTATTCAAAAGTTAGAGAAAGTGTAAAACAACTTTCAAGAGAGTTTTTAGACATTTTCCTATTGTTTTTTTTTTAATCTTCATGGACAAGTAATATAAAGTTATAGTGATTTGAAATTGGTCTCAAAATAAGTGTTCCACGTGAAAGGTGAGGCTTAATAATAAACTTGATTATTCCCATACTTAACGAGTTAAACCTCTTCTTCTATAACAATTCCAGGACAAATCACCACTTAATTCAAACACTAATAATTGTGCTAATAAAATATTGTAGACCGCCTCAAGGTGTCACTTTAACTTAACAGTAAAGCACTTATAATTCCTGTCACAAATTTGTTATTAACATATAATAAAATAAAAAAAGGAGGAGAAGAAATTCAAGTGCTTCAGTGCGTCCTCTTCCTCTACGGAAGCCCTATAAATAACCCTTTATACATTCACACATTTTCCATTCCAACAAATCAAAAACATTTCCTCTCTCTCTTTCAAAGCATCAAATCTATCACAAATTCCATCTTTCTCAATCTTAAAAGAAATATAAATTCTCGAATATATAATGGAGCAAAATATGCCAGTTATAGCAAAGAAATTCTGGAATATAGTGCGAGTAGCATTCTTCATGCTGAGAAAAGGCATATCAAAGAAAAAATTCATGCTTGATCTCAACTTATTAATGAAACGTGGAAAAATTGCAAGCAAAGCCGCATTTCATAATCTCATGTTCCACCATACGCACCAATGGTCTTCGTCATCCTCATCAGCTACAAATTCCGTGTGTCCACGCGCTTCAGATGGCGAGTACGAGTTCAGTTGCAGTTGCAGTAGCAGCCCAACGAAGCCAAATTTTCACCTTCCATTCAACTTCAACAAGCGCGGGGGCAAGCACCACGCGCACCTCTTCCCGTGTGCACACGCGCCTCCCACTGCTGACGACGATGATGTTATCATGATGAATGCTGCTGTAATGAAGGCTTTGGAAAAGATTCAGAGCGTCAATGCGTCCCCAGCGAATAATTTGCCTGGATTTGGGCGTACTCCGACGGTTAGGCAATTGAGGATTACTGATTCGCCTTATCCTCTGAGAGATGTTGAAGATGATAGCAAAGTAGATGAAGCTGCTGAGAAATTTATATCGAAATTTTACAGGGATTTAATGAATCAAGCTTCGCCTGGTGGGGCTTAATGTGATCCTGGAATCTTTCATCGAAAAGCATCACTATTTCGTTCAACTCGCAAGTATATAAAAATATATGTTACTACTCAGAATTTCATGCATGCATGTGGTGGACAACTATGGTGGCCAATGCAATAACGAATTGAAGAACGACGCAGGAACTGCTAAATGTGTTTCAGTGTTGTAAATTTGAAAGAAGTTTGGGAGTTATGAATACTGTATATGCTTTTATTGCATGTATAATTTCTGCTTTCATGGGAGTTTTTTTTTTTTTTTTTTCCCCCTGTTGGGGCATTTTGGAAATTTTCAAAAATAAAATGTAGTCCTACTAGTATATAGTTGTGATGAAGTCTTTCCATTTATTCTTTTCTTTTTAATTGTAATGCTATGAAATATAAATCTTCAGAGGCTTAAAGTCCTGAAAGTTTGAATCCAATAATTTCTGTAGATGTTTGACTCTTTCTTTACTTTGATTCGCGACTCGGTGCTGTTTTATTTTTCTCTTTCTGGGAATAAGAGAAGCAAAAAAGTGAATGTTGGAGCGTAACTGTTACATTACAGTTAGAATTTATTCTTTCCTTCTAGACTAAGTGAATCTCACAACTATTCATCAGTTTGTCGCACAAATACTATGAAGCAGATTCATGTTAGTAGTAATTAACTTCATGAACTACTCTACACAGTATCGCATGCACTCACTGATAAATACTGAGTGTCCATATCAAACCATATAAATTTATTATAGCTAAGTAATTTAATGAGATCAATATATATTTTAATTAATTATAATTAAGTGTTATAAATTTAAATATAAACACATAGTAGCATATACTCCGTATCTATTATAGTTTGTTATATATGAACACGGATAAGTTTTTACAATGCTCTATATAGTTCATTATTTCTAGGCCAAACCTGAATTGTAACATATGGAATCTTATCGTACTATGTCAACGGGAATTAATGCCCCACGGAGACGCTGATGGAGCGGAATTGACCGATTTGATTCCACTAACTCCAAAAGCAAATCTTCTGTTACAGAGATACTCCTATAAAGATCTGTAAGTGTAAATTAATCAATGCCACTCTCTTTTTCATTTTATTTTGTTTATATGGTTACTATTTAGAGAGCAGCTAAACTACCACATTAATAACCATTTCTCTACTATTATTAAATATTAATTATTGTGTTTTGTAAAGCAGCTCCTTTGCTTTTATGGTGGGTGTTTACCTGGAAACCTTCTTTGGCAGATACATCCAAAGACATGTTGATTTCAATAGTGGTACTTGGTTCTTTTTAAAAAAAAATAAAAAAAATAAATTAAAAAGGTCGAGAGAAATAGTGATTTCCTTGCGAGAAAGTATTTTCTTATGACGAATTATAATTTGAATAAAAGCATCACTTTGTAAAATTTATTGAGTTAGATTTTACCGAATTCCTATCAGTAGAATTATCACAAGAATATTGTAATGAATCATAAAATCGATATGCCGTTCTTACTAAGGTAGATCTATCAATATATTTGGGTTGAATATCGTCTAATGAGGCTTTACAATGACATTCGATATTAATGATAAGTGAATTGCTATTAATTAAATGGATTATGATCTCTAGTGGATATGATCTTGTCTCAGCTCTCGCTAAATGTTGCGGGCAAGATATATTGTTCGTAAAAGTTTTAACTTTTTGCCACTAGTTAAAAGCCTCAACTTTAGGTGTTTATGGTTAAAGTATGAAGATTAATTATTTTGAGAGACACTTGTCAACTATTGAACTTGCTTATCAAACCTTTTTAATTACATGCTTACTTTGTCATTTCACTATATATTCCCCTTCAATACTGTTGTTTTAATTAGTGAAACGGACCTATTGCTTTGCTAATTCTGATCATTACAATTATGTCTGATTATGCAAATTACAAGTTTCATTCATCACTTTTACTGACTATTTCCAGACCATTTACAATATTATCCTGAGGTAGATTAGTGATACGAAACTAAACATGGAGAGAGATCTCCAAACAACAACAACATACCCAGTGAAATTCCACAATGGAGAGAGATCTCCAAATTATCTTATTTAGAATTGAGAAAAAAGGTGATGTCCTTATTAAGAATTACAATTGAATAAAAAGTAACTTTATAAAAAAAATTCTCTAGTTATATTTTACAGATCTCCTCTAAGAGGGATCAGATGACTAAAAGAATAATTTGTAGTGAACCATAAAATCGATATCTCCATCCATACTAAGGTAAACTATCTGTACATTCGGGTTGAATATTTAAGACTTCTAATCAGGCAATGACACTTCAATCTTAATTTACGATTCGTATGGCAAAGATAAAGTGAATTGCTATTTAATTAATTGGATTAATTAGGATCTCTCATGGATACGATCTTTTGTCACTCCTGACTAAATATTGCAGGTAAGATATATTGTTTGTAAAAAATCCACTTTTTGTCATTAATTAAGAGTCTGAACTTTAATTTATATATGCCTGGTGAAAGTATGAAAGCGATCAATAACATATATAATTCTTTATAGACACTTGTCAACTATTGAACTTGCTTCTTAAATTTTTTACATGCTTACCGTGTCATTCCATTATATTTCCCTTGCTTCAATTAGTAAAACTGATCTAGCAATTATTCCTTGATTATGTATTGAGTTTCATTAATCATTTGGACTAATTCCCAGTCCAACTTTAAATGTACTTGCATGGCATTTGTTTTGTTGGTCGTATGGGAGACAATAATTGAATTTTGTCACAAATTGACTTCTTTAATTTATTTGACTAATGGTGCAAGGCAATGGTCATGTTTTAATTAGGAGCCATTAATTGTTATACTGAAGATCACTTTAATTTGTGATTGAGAATACTCAGATTGACACATTAAAGCACCTACCTTGCAATCATTTTCGGTAACCAACAGTGAATTTGTTCATAAAGATATAATCAATCGAGATAAGTCAAAAATTAATAAGGTGGTATTTGAATTATAGAAATTGCATTTGGTATTTGGTTGAATTGGGAAAAGGTATTCCAGAAAATGAAGTTAATGTGATCGAAACGCAATTCTGCAAATAAAGAAATGAAAAACAAGCTTTAACAGTTTCAGCTTTTCGAAGGCCCCTCGTGGATTCCAGCTAAAACAAGAAGTGTTGTCGTTTTCAGTTTTCAAAAATAAACATGCTCAAGATATTAATTTTTCGTATTTATCAATGTGCCAAGTAACCAGCATTTAGGATGTGTTTTACTTTGAGCTTGTTTGAAAAACATAAGTTTCATAAGTGACATGCTTCGTCGATTGTCTCTCTCCCCCTCGCAGATAGCACCGCACCCCACCGCACCACAAACAACTCCCAAACCCCCCATCTCCCACCACGAAACACACTCCAGCTCCCACCACCCATGCCACCATACATACCCCTGCCCGTAACAAACTATCGCATGCCCACACCCAACACCACCATGTATCCCCGTTACCTACCGTGTTCTTTGGACAATATTTTTTGCTTACTTAACAAACATAAACAAAAGAAGTAAAATCCACTTATTATTTAGGATAATAGGAAATATTTTCTTTAATACCACACACACCCTTAGTCAATAATTTTGATTAATTAAGTGATTTCTTTTCGTGGACGCTTGTCTATGATGTTCATTAAACACTTACGATTATGAGAATGTCAGGGTGAAATTGGATAAACTCAAGAACATAATTCAATCATGTCAATGATTAATTTGAAGAAAGGTTTTAATCATTGGCCCCATGGTTAAAATCAAAGCACGCAATCAAAATTTATGAAGCCTAGTATAAAGCCAGGTGGACACCTTGTCCATGATTGAGCTTTTACGCTGCTGAAAATGGCCAAGTTTGGGAGTTGAACAAGTATTTTAAATTCATCGTGTTCTGTCAATTTAGTAACTTTATAAATTAAAGTTGCAAGTCTACTAGTAAAGCAGTTATACTTTTCGTCTACTTATTCAAAGTTTGACATTTTTTGTCGTTGATAATTGGATTTGTGTGAAGTTCATTCAAAATCAGCAACCCTGCAGCAACAGATTTAATTTCTTGGTGATATCTTAAAGGCAAAGTTATCAAATATGGCCACAAGACAATGATGACCTCCATACAAAATGTGTAATTTAATTAATATAAAAAAGAGCATATATTATACTCCATATCCAACTAAAAACAAATAAATATAATCCACTCAATTTGTTGGAGCCTTGAAGGAGGAAATGGGTTTAAAATACCCCTTTACGATTTGAGTAAAGGGAAATACACTATAAGGGCCCGTTTGTCACGAGAATTATTCACTTTTTTCCGGAATAATATTTTAATTTTTTCACTTTATAGTGCTTGGCCAAAAAGTAACTAAAATTTCTTTTTCACTTTTTTCTCTTTCAATATATTCAAATAGCCAAATATTCTTTGCAAAAACTATAACCAACCACAACTCCAACTTCAACTCCAATTCCAAAATATCAAATAAAGTGAAAAAAAAAAAATCATGGCCAAATGCCTACTAATTAAATGTCTTTTGTGCATTTTTTAGTTTCTTTATGTGTAAATTATTATTTTATAAAAAATATATAAAACTAAAAACAAATCAAGTTTTGATGGTTGCTCCTCAATTAGATCTTCCTCTTCCTTAATTTATTAGAGTTTAAGTTTTATCCACTGATGCGGTAAAAAAATATATTTACACTATAAGGTTAGTTATTAACTTTTTATATTAAATCTTGATAACTATCAAATGGTAATTTGCTAGGAATGATAAGTGATATGATACGCATTGTGGGATTTCACTGGGTATGTTGTTGTTGATAAGTGATATGATATTAGATAAAATTTACTGATAGCATAAAAAAACACCACTAAGAGTTATGTGGTGGAGTGATAAGTACTCTTTCATTTTTAATCAGACGTGTCGTGTTGGATTACTACGTACAGCTCGGGCCTGTGCAGAAGATAATAACTTTGTGTTTAGTTGCCTAATATATTTCAATTGAAGAGATATTGAGTGTGCAGTGTTTAACGTAATGATGAGGGTATGTTTTTGTCATGCTTCAACTTTTCACCGGTACGTAGACTAATTAAGCAAATTAATTAAAGCTTTTTGTATGGTAAATAAAGGAATTGCTTTCTCCTCCATTTGGGAATTGCGAGTCAAACTATTCAATAAAGAAATTGCTAATTTCCCAAAATAACAAACATATAAATAGTAATAAAGGCAAAACATTGGCGGATACTGTAATACAGATATTTATTCATCCTAAAAATTTAAAAAGCGGAACGCCAATTGAGATTCGCATGATAATGAAGTAAAAGAAGGTGCATGGCATGTATGCTATATTTTTGAAGAAAACAAGGTGCATGCTATTGACTTTTTCCCCTAAATTGAAAAGAAAAAATCAAGGACCCCAAAACAAGAAGAGTGAAAGAAGAAACCATGAGCTAATTGTAGCACACTAGTACTAGGTGAAAATTAAACGTATTTAGCAGCAGGTATGCATTTACACTCTTCTTGAGAAATTAGTAGTTATGTATTTATTTTACTCAATTATTCATATTTTACGATATTTCAAAAATGTAAATTTACTCTAAAATTAGAGAAAAATATTTAATTTTATCTTGATTTGCTATAATGAACAAGTAAAGAAATAACTTTCAATATACTGTACAAGTAGAAGAAACGTGTAACGAAATACTTATGTGTTTCAATCATTAATTTAAAATTCTTTAATCTATAAATAGCTATACAAGGCTGGGGAAGGCGGCATGCAAAAAGAAACAAGGTGGTTTTTTGTGAAAGTTACACTACGCACAGCTTTTTATTGCTAAGACTTGCCCACAACTACTCACCATCTTTAATAAAAGTAGTGGTCACAAAAATACCAAACTAGGTTTTCTCTTGCGACCCATTCAACTTGTGTTTTTGCATTACAAGACCCAAGTTCTAAAGAAACAAAAAGAGAAATTATAATCAGCAGTCCAAATGTATCAACTTTAAACACAATTTGCATTGAATAAATTAAATAACAAATTTTCATGATCAATTGGATGGAAATATAACTCAATTAATCGCTTTCTTGAGATTTTTTATTTTTTATTTTTCATGTGGTATTCGATATCCGCATTGGGGCGGCTAATTTCGGATGTGGCGCGTCGGGAAGTCTATGTTAAAAGGTAGAGCGTTCCATAATAAAGGTTACTCCATGTTCAGAACTCAAGCTCGAGACCATTGACTAAATATAAGAAAACACTTGTCACGCCCACTACGACCCTTGGTTTTGCTTTCGGGAGCTGTTATTAATGAAACACTTCCGCTTAGTGGGGAAGATGGAAAAAAAAGAAGGAAAAAAAAAAAAAGTTAAAGTGTGCAAATACATAATGGCAGCTTTGTTTATGATTATTTTCCTCACGTATGCTTATTTGTATGAATTGTGGTCTCCAAAGAGTTTATTTGGGATTTACTAATTAACTTTTTTCAATAACAAATTGCAAGAAGAATCTATTAAACCTAAAAGCAAAAGTAACTCCAAAAGCGAAAACGACTGTCCAAAAAGGAAGAAATTTGAGCCTGGCAAGTGGTGTTGTTGAGAGTAGTGCTCAATTATTGAACTCCTCATATTGCACTAATCACATCTCTTCGTTCTTCTTTTTTATTTTTCTAATAATATATTTATTGAACTCCTGTTTCCGTACATGCCAAAAACAAAAACGAAAGCTTTTAATTTACTAGTATTAGTACCCGCGCGATGCACGGACAATAATAAGAAATATTAGTTATTTTAAATAGCGACATATTAGATCATATTGTTTTAAAAAAATTCCAACTACCATTTTTTTTTTAATGTATTCTATCGATAATTAAATCTACATAAAATTAAAATACATCATATGCTTTTGTTTTAGCATATTAGATCAGATTACTTTAAAAAAATCAACTGATATCTTTTTTCTTAATGTAATGTATCCGATAACAAAATTTGGATGAAATTAAAAGAACTCATATTCATCGAATAACTTTTTGCTCCTTATTTTTATTTATTAAAGTATCCTCTAATTAAAATAATTATATAGTTAATTTATTAACTTGTCACTTGATTTAATATTTTCGACCACTCCACTCCCTTTAGTATAAAAAAAAACCTTTTTCTCAAGAAAAATATAATTTTAAAACTTTTACTTTATTATTCACGATTTTTCAGTTTTCCAAATTTTATCAAGAATATTTTGTGTATTAGTTATTTATTTACTTTGTTTTACCTTTTAGATTAATTTAATGTATAAATATCCTCACATTATCTCTATCCACCTTTTCTACATTATATAGCTTCACTGTGATATTTTAATTCGTTTTCTATTAATATTTTGCCTATAATCAAAATAATGTTGTATTCTTGTACAAAATATAAATAGAGAAGTGTTATATTACTATATATATAGATTTACTAATATTTCTAAATTTCAATTCGAAGATTTGTATCTCAATGTAACTATTTCTATCTTTCAATTCACATCATTTTTTTCTATCTCATTCAAATATTATCTCTTTCCATTTAGACTTAATTTTTCTATCTCAATTCAAATATTTTTATTACAATGTTTATTGACAGTTTGTAAAAATAAAATTCATGTTTTTTTTTCAGCGTCACTTGGCTTAATCTCCAAGCCTACTACCCTCTTTTATACAAATTTTACCTATTAAGACTTCAATATTATTACCTAATGCCACTAACCTCCTACTTAACTGAAGAGATTTGATTTCACCTTTGTCTGTCATGCTATTTTCAAAGAAAAGTTGTCCAAATATTCATAATGAAAATTAATAAATTATACTATTCGGTAATAATATATGAGTGACTTTTTTTAGAGAATATAGATGGTAACGAAAGCCTTTTTTTTTTTTTTTTAAATCATGCATGTGAAAATAGACATCTAAGGTTTTCTTCACAATTTCAATATTTTCAAAATATTACCCATTATGCGATAACCTATTTCACCATAGAGTGTTAGCTTGCCGCTTTGTGTGATTTTCAGGGAGAAGAAAAAATAGGCTTTGTCTTGAGATATAAAACTCTTAAGCAAAGAAGAATTAATTTTTCCATTAGTAGTACTTTTGTCATTCACTCACCCCTCTTTATCACTCGTTTGGAGTTTTGTCTTTCCAAGTCAAAAGTTTTAACCACCCAGTTCAAACTTTGATTTCTTTTTTCCAAATTCAAAAAAAATGACTTTTGATAAGATTTGATTTGCTTTGTTTTTCAATTCAAAAGGATTACCCGTTAGGAATTTACGGATGCTATCCTCATATTTAACTTTATCTAGTAATTAGTTAGCAGTAGGAGTAGGACCGTAGAAACCAAATTCAAACTAACTCAAATTTTGTTTAAATTCAAATTCAAAAGTAATACTCCACCAAATAATAAGTTGTTAGGAATAGGATTTCTTTTTTAAAATACAGTACATCCTTATCCTATAATATATAAATAAATTTAGTACTTAAACTTTTGCTTAACTAATAGTAGGAGTAATGACGGATTCTTTAATTAATAGATGTAGAAATAATTAGATTATCTTTTTATTTTATTTCCAACTAATGTTTTAATTTAAATTGCTATTATTGAGATTACCTAAATGGGATTTTCTTTTTTGTGTATTTATTCTGCTGCTTCAGTTCAATACATTTATTACTGACATATTTACTTCAATTTTTTTAAATTTTAATTTACATTTTGTTAGTGAATTATGTCATTTTTCAGAGTTATCAAATAATTTTAGTATCATTAATTTTATTTTCTAATTAGAAAGGGATAAACATCTGATTTGATTTTGAATACAAAGTTAAAGACTACTCTACTTTTGAAGATTAAATCTTATCTTTCTATTCAACTTTAGAAAATGTAGCCTTAAAATCAGGTTTCAAAACTCTATCCTTGAGTTAATCTTTAACAATAATGTGCAGATTAAAATTAAAATTTTCCTTTAATTGAAAATGTTGTGAGTAGAGGTGGTAAAATTAGCTCATGAAAACTTAACCCACCTAACCCGCTGAAGTTTGAGTTGGTCATTTATCCATACATTTATTAGCTCAATCCATTTCAACCCATCAAAATTGGGCTAATAAGCGTAAATGACTGGACAAAATTTATTTTAAAAGACAATTTTTATTGTTATATGTAGCCATAATATAGCATAAAAAGTAGTTTTATTAGGTACTAAAATTTATAAAAGAACAAATAAAAAAATTAAAACTTAGTAAGAATTGGGTGGTTGAGTTATGACTCACTTTTAGCTCATTTTAACAACTACTACTTGTGAGTCACAACCACCAGCTTGAACGACAATCTATCTGACGCTAGCAAAGCCAAACAAACACCTTGGAGCATTCTTTTGCATTCCCGATTACCAAGTGTTAACGATAAATGACATGCGACAAAATCTCCTTTCCAAACACGAGCACCTCTGTGCCAACTGCCAAAGACTCCTTAAATGAGTCTGAATAAATCTGAATGGTTAAAATCTATAACAAAATCTTAATATCATTATATTTAAAGATGATAGTTCATCAATTCCACCCATTTACTGGTACCCGCCATCACACACTATTATCAACTACAGCTGCCCCTAGCATCCACCATTATTAACCACTACCACTCATAACCACCACCAATGTCAATCACTACATATTGGTAAACATATGCCGGAAGAAAGATTTGGACATGCGACAAAGAAATAATGGCACGCTTTAATTTCACATGCTGTTGAAAAAAACACATCTTTATCTTCCTTTAAAATAAAAATCAATGTTATTACCTATCAAATTAAAGTTTGTCTTAAAATTGTCAAGTGACTTGTTATTAACTTGCTACTTAGCATAACTTATAATTTGTTTGGCCCAAGATTTGTGGAGGCTAAAGTCAATGTGCAAAACAAACAGAAATTCAAAGAACATATACTTTCATCCCATAATTTTGATCAAGCCAAAATTACTTTATATGAACACAAAACGTTTTTCCACATTTTTTTTAGCTTTAAATTCAGATAGTTTTTTATTAATCTCAAAATTTGATAAAGCACATACTAAGAATTTACTCGAGCCATCTTCAGCAAGTCTTTAAGTACTTTACACTGAGGAACTTATGACTTCCCATTTTGTTCAAACAGGACAAAAAATTATAGTTCAACCAAGAAAATGTAATACACCAAAAAGACCTTCTCTATTCTTTCTGTGGCTTTTTTAAAATCTCCATATGTGCGAATGATGCAAAATTATAAATAATACTATGTAACAAATCATAAATAATATGTAACTAAAATTGTCAACTTTAAAATCACAAAGAAATCCATATATGCTCCTCACTAATTATGTAGAAATATATCCTATAACCAAAAAAAAAAAAATGTAATAATAACTTACGTTGGCTTCAATCTAACTTGATTTCTGTATAAATCAAGTTTTTTTATTTATTTATTTGTTCACTTGATAACTTGGGGAGAACAATGCCACAAAATAGCCTTTATTATTGACGACATAAAAATTGAATTATCAAGTTTGTAATGAAAGAGACAAAGATAACTCGACGATAGCTCGAACCCATCGAACCGAACAAAAAAAATAAATATTAAAGCTCGTGAAATGTGTAACAATTGCAATGTAAATACAAAAAGACCATAAAACTTTCAGAACAGTATATAATATTTCAAGTTAAATAATAACCAAAATTCCGAAAGCAATTAAGTATTGCCTACCTAATATCTATTGAGACACTTCAAGAACAAAATATCCATCTAATTTTGTATTTAATCAGATTGCACCCGAGAATTGTTTCCGCAACAATCTGGAAAAAAGAGAGAGAGACAGACAGACAGAGAAGACAAATTAGCAAAACAGAGAAGGAAGGAGTCAAGCTCGTCATTTTACTCTAATAAACTATTTGTTTAAATTGGATTGGCTGATAAAATATTCCTTAAATCTCGCACTAAGGAGTTATCTACTAATGTTAACTTTTTGCATATTTATATGAGATAAATTTATCAAAGTTGATTATTCTTTTAAAACATATCTTATCATTATTTTAAAGGATAAGTCTGCCCGAACAATTTCATTAAAATGTGATATCGCATTAGGAATTAAAAATTCTGAAATATTGTCGTTGTATGATTTCCTTGTTATCGTTTGATCCCAAATCCAAATTCAAAATTCTTAATGTCAATTCAAAAGTCTATCATTCAATCCAATTCTAATGCAGTTTTTTTATTATTTTTTTATTTTTTTTTATCTATAGGTCAAAAATATTTAGTCTTTAATTTAAATTTAAATTCAAATTTACCTGAATTCAAGAATATTTATCTTTCATTTTAGTGTTATTAGAATATGTTTGACTACTATTTATTCACGTATAACATGTCATGAAATAGAGGATTTAAGAAAATGCAAGTTCACTTTTAAGAAATTGAATTTGGATAGCTTTTAATTTAAATTTTAAAATTTCAAAATAATTTCAAGTTCATTGATTAAAATCACGCAATGGAACTTTATATAATTGGTTTTAAAAATTTTATATGTCATTTAATTGATAATGAACATAAGTAAAAAATAGGTTTAAAAGAGATTAAAAATAAGAAAATAAGTTGAATTTTATAGTTATCGATAAAGAGTCCATCTCTTGATAAGAATTTCAGATTGCTTTGAAAGATTTAACTACAATTCAAATTCATCACTAATCAACTTTAGGTGATATATATTTTTAGTTTGAAATATCAGTTTTTGAATTCAAATTTAATATTATTACATAACCTATATTTGATTGTCCTAAAATAGCCAAGTGGCTTGTTATTAGCTTGCCACTTGGCTTAACCACATTGTTTATACCTCTCCTTTTTTATATATATAGATTGGTTCTCATATTTTGAAAACATAAAAAATTATCTGAGGTATTTACTAAAATAACAAAATATCTTCTTTTTTCTTTTTCTTTTCTTCTTGGGGGGAGGGGGGGGGGGGGGGGGGGGTTGCATGAAAATAAATACAATCATAACAAATCAGTAGTGTGCCCTCCAAAAATTAAGGGGCCGTTTGATTCGGAGACAAGTTATTGTAATGTAGAGACAATATTTTAAAGAAAAATGAGAGAATTTTCTTTCTCATTTTTATCTTAATCTATGTACATTCTATTTTGGATAAAATAATACATAGATTTTCGCATAAATAACTTATGTGCATAGGAGTATTATTTATGCAGAAATCGAAAACATCAACCATATATACTATATTATATTAAGGAGTTCTATGCGGTGATTAAATCTCATTTTCCACCAACCAAACAGCCACTAATACCGAGTTCGGAGCCTAAAGGGTATAAAAATACACGGTCTTTACCAAAAGGGTATGACAAAATAATTTTTTCCGTTGTCAGACACAAATCAACGAAAAAAAAAATTAATTGTATAACGTGGACTGACCCACGTTATTCAATTTATATTGTATAAAGTGGATCAGTCCACGTTATACCAATATATATTTTTTTTCCCCGTTTTACAAATACTCGGTAAGACGTTGCTTAGATTTAAATCATATTCGGTTATGTTTTTAATAAAAAACAATTATTGATTTTTTTAATTTTTAAAGCATGATTAACTCAAATAAATATTTTAACACATGCAAATAATTAAATGTGTTATATATGCGAACAGAAATAAAAAATAAAATATAAGTTAAATAAACGTCACACATTAACTGAGTAGTAAATGTTAAATTACATACTAACTATTAAACGGCACAAGACATGTCATATATTCTTGGAAGAGTACATAAGGAAACAACAATCGTACAAGTATTCATCAAACTTCTTTTCAACAGTGCGCGGCCAAAACTTTTTATCCGCAATCAACAAATCAGCAAGGGTGCTTCTCTCAACAAACCGATCAACAAGATTTTTAAACGTATAACGGACCATGGCAGTAACGGGCAATCCACAAGCTTTCTTCAATAAACTGTTGTAAGACTCGGAGACATTCGTTGTCATAGCACCTATGACCGTTGTCCTTATGCAATGTCCATTTTTCCTCCGGAAGAGCTTTTAACCACAAATACGCTGGAGATGACATTGTTTTGATTTGTTCTATCCTCATTTTATACTTCTTCTTCTGGTGCTGTGTAGCCGCTAACCACATTAGTTTCTCAAGGTCACTGCTGAGGAACTTTTTATTGAAGTTACTTTTCAAATGCCGAACGCAAAACCTATGGTGTGTGGATGGTGGTTGTAACCAATCATGTGTTTGGACACATTGCAAGATGCCCTGATGACGGTCAGAAATAAGTCCAATCCTTGTCTCTCACGAACAATATGTCTCCACAACAACACAAGGTACCACGTCCAGGACTCAAAGCTCTCACGTGCAACAATAGCATATGCAAGTGGAAAAATGTTATTGTTCGCATCAATTCCAACAGCAATTAGTAGTTTCATCTCATACTTACCGTACAGATGAGTACCGTCTATTGAGATGACAGGCCTGCAACTTTGAATCCATCGATGCTTGGTTTATAAGCCCAGAACAGAAACTTGAAGATGTGTTCACCTTGCATTGTAGTTGATTGGTGCTCCCACTCAACAACGGTACCCGGATTGAAATATTTTAAGGCAGCCATGTATCGGGGCAATGTCTTGAAAGAGGTTTCAAAATCACCAAATACCATTTCAATAGCTTTCTTACGCCCCTTTTGTGCTTTTCTATAACTAGGAGTAAACAAATGCAATCCTTTTATTTTTTGCTGAACTGATTTAATACTGATGTATGGATCGACCATAATATATGGTATCAACATAGTAGCAATTAGGTGACTGTTCAAATTGGAATGATCCTTTCTGTAATCATCCGTCAGACAACTGTGGCGGAGATCTGCTTTGCCTGCCTTCCACATACCACTTGAAATTTCTCTAAAATGGATCATCCACTCACACCCCAACATATGACGCTTGCAAATAACCCTCCAAAATTTACCTTTGGACTGATCACAAATGAACTCTTTCTTTTATTTGAGCCAATACTGTCTCACTGCGCCTTTCATTTCCTGCTTGTTCTGAAATAACATACCTAATTGCATAGTACAAGGAAAATTATCAACCCCCTAAAAATGGTCCAACAAATAAAAAGAATATTCATTGTCACCATACTAATCTGATCTGATAAATTCAGTTTTTTTACAATCCCAAAGTGCAAATCGAATTGGACCGTCATCTCTCATGAAGGCAAAATCATTCGGGCCTTCTTCTGTGTTGTCCAAATATGGAATCGCATTAGAATGGTAGCTAACGTTACCATCACTTGGAGTAGTAATGTCTTCATAAGAATGACCATCACCATCAGATGAGTGATCATCGTCTGTTTCTGTGTGATCTAATGCGATATCACTATCTGACTTATCGGAGTGATCATTAGCTACATCGTTATTGCTCACAATTTGTGTGAGCTGAGTCAATACGGGGTTTTCTTCAAAATCGTTACACCTACATAAATAAATAAAATTGATATCAGAACTAATTATAGATTTATTTGAGCACATACGTTTGCATCTATGAATTTGGTTAGGTGTTTAAATGATGTAACTGCCATTTGTAATATTTCAGAAGGGGAATATTATTACCATTGGTGGCTACCTAATAATAGAATATATAAATTTCTTTGGAAGAAAGTTATTTTATCAGTCTGAGCTGCTAGGTGCATTAGTAAGCTTTCTTATATTTTTATATTGCAAGCAATTGTTACATTAAGAAAAGAACATTATCACAGAATATCGTTTTATTTGCAGTATAATAATTTACATAGTTATCCTGAAAGTTATATTATAAAAATAGTACATGAGAACTAAATAACATGTTGTATTCTTGTGATGATTAAACGCACAAAGACATTGAATAGAACGTAAATGAGAAAGTTTTCATAAAACATCGTTATATTTACCTTTCTATAAATGACTCCACTTGAGTAGGGTGTTATCGAACTATACTCCCGCCACCTAATTCACTTGTATCTGGAGAACTACTCGGTCCAGGAATATCACAGCTCTGCATAGTCCAACCAAAGTTATGTGATTGGCTACCAACTCCTACCATTGTTTCTTGTTGAAGTGTACCTCTTTGAAGCCCAATATTCATAGTGGGAAGATACGTAGTACCCTGAATATCAAACTCATCGTCAGTGAGTGCTTCAACATTAGTAGAGCATTCAACAGTTGCATACATGTCAAGTGTGGCTATACTGATATGATTGTTAAATATATCAGGACTTCGAAGAAATAACGATAAGGAGTCATCGTCCGAAATAAGAGTTTGCTCGTAAATGGGAAATCCCCTAGCCGTAATTGATGTTGGATATCGTCCAGTGATAACCACTGAAAGGTTAGGATCAGATATGGCCATTTTGCTTATGAAAACATGTTGTAGACGATCGTATTTGAGGGAAATTGGAAACCTTTGTACGGCTCCCGGACGACGGTTATATCTCACTTAACCTTCTTCGTACACAACTGCACCACCCCAATATAAATTAACTCTTACATAATTTTTCGCCATATTATTTTCAACAGAATACAAAAGTAAAAAATTAATGGAGAGTGCAAGAGAGAAGTTGAGAATTCGTCAAAAATGAAGTCTACAATAGAGAAGTGTAGAATTCAGGAGACATGCAGAATACAAATCTGCGATTTTATATAAAACAAATGATTCACGGATTTTACTGTTTGATTTTACACAAAGCACGCTTGATTTGACGATTGCAATGCAGATTCAACGACTGCATGCATTCTGCGATTTTACACCAAAATTTTTACAAATTATTAATCGTTTTTACTTTTACAGCTGCATGCGTGATTTGACGACTGCAACGATTCTCTGGCGTAAAAAAAATTTCAAGAATCAATTATTGCGCGAATCAATTACCAATCAACAAAATTTTATTGTTGCAAAACGTTGGCCTGCCAACGTTTTACAACAATTCATATTTTGGAGGAAAAACGTTGGCAGCCAACGTTGCAACAAAATATGAATTGTTGTAAAACATGGGCTGGCCAACGTTTTACACCAAATTAATTATACACATTAAATATGCAGGCAACCTATATATATATGCGTTGTGGACAAGAAGATAACAGTTTAAAGCTAGTTATTTTGATCCTCAATTTGTCTTTTCTGCAATCCAAATTCACTTAAAAAGAAACACATACATAGTAGAAGTTATTTTTCAGAGCAAAAAGACATTGGCAAATAAAAACAGAAACGTGTCCATCTTTTTCAGAATTGAATAAAGTTTAAATACTAATACTTCAACATGAAGTTACCCACTATACAATTAAAATTTAATTTTTACAGTGTCCCTCCCCCCCCCCCCCCCCCGTGCCACACCGAGTTTGCCGGCGCTCTCGTTTTGATCTACGTTGGTGAACCTCCTCTTGTATCACACCTACATCCTGTAAATGCCAAAAAAAAAAATAGAAGTTATTTTTGTATGATAAATTTTCTTAGCAATTACTTTGATTGTCTACGTAAAATCGGGCAGCATCTCCCCTGTAACAACGAGTTCCTCCAATACCATATACCAACACAAACAACCAAAGCAACCAAGACAAAACACCACATAACAACCACAAGTCTCCAAAACTTTGAATTAAAAGCTAACTTGTGGCTCTAAAGTCTGTACATCCGGCACAGGAATATGTGAGGACCCAACATCAAATGCCACGGGAGACTACGCAAAATAAATAATATAGACACATAAGGTAGCCATTACATTAAACAACATACAAGCTATTTGAGTGGTTAGAATACTCACGTCGGTAAAACTCAGTATCCTCCCAATTGAAGAGCTTTGTCCAGTGAATGCAGGTAAAGGCCCCTCTGTCATCCATAAGAGCTGGACACATAAGGTAGCCATTACATTAAACAACATACAAGCTATTTGAGTGGTTAGAATACTCACGTCGGTAAAACTCAGTATCCTCCCAATTGAAGAGCTCTGTCTAGTGAATGCAGGTAAAGGCCCCTCAGTCATCCATAAGAGTTGGGCATATCTTGATCAAAACGAACCTCTTCCTCATCAACCAACTGGTGATCCACGGGACCTCGACCCCGTCTGTTACCTGATTGGCGTCCTCTACCTCGCGCCGCAGGTCTTGGTACATTAGGACGTTGATGACGAGGCACTTGCACAGTAGGCGGCTAAACATACTCTGCCGGTTGTTTATAATTGGGAGCGAAACTCAACATCGTCCCCAGAGAGGCAGCAGCCATGGACTCTGTATTAATGTGGCTAAACATCTCTGCTATTTCCTTCACTTCATCAGACTTGGTTGGATCTTGGATAGTCTGCTGAGCCAACCTGTACGATTCTTGATGTCCTAAAGCCTAAAAAAAATTGCAAGATTTGATAGTGGTATAAGACACATATAAAGACATCAAACATCTAATGGAATGTAATGTACGTACAAGTGTCTCATGCCTGCCTGCCATGTGTTGGTATCCTCTATCCACTTTATGCGCAGGATTTCCTATGAAAGTGCGCGAGTGACGTCGATACCAACAAAAATACTATGATAGGGACTCTGGGTCTTGAGTTTCATACTCGGCTAGAATTACCCTTTCTCGATGATTTTCCCACAAAAAGTTTGTTTCTGCAAAATTTTGTTGATCCTCCACTTTTATAACATACCGCTTGTCACGTTTGTAATGAAAAGGATCAATCTCAGCACATGGACCCGGAATATGTTGCTTCCTACCAAACTGTCTGAGAACGCGGTCTACCATGTGCCACTCTCGATAGATCCCACAAATAAGGGGAACCTGCGCCATCCAAATATCTCGGCCACGCAGACACCACTCAGGGAGTCTATTAATGATGGCCTCTGAATAAGGCTGCCACACAAATTACGATAGAAAGAACATAAAATTACATGATAATAAAATAAATAAGTTACACATAAGCGTAACTATTATATCAAAACGCCATTAACAACCATAATTATGATAAAATACCTGGCCATCTATTAGGTTGTCCAATACATCCCTACATATGGGTAAAACATCACGTGCCTCATTTTCGCGGGATTTACGATGAGTCCACCTTCGTGCAAGAGCCGTGTGTGGCGGAAGAGCCCTGCATGGTGGCTGCATCGGTATAATGCGCTCCCAAGCCCAAACCTATTTTAAAAAATTAAAATAAATACATAAAAACCTTATAACTATCAAATAGGACAACTAAATAAAATTATATAATTTTAAAGGTCACGTACCTGCAATAAGGAAATGAATCGACACACATCCTTGGCTTTCCTCAACGAAGCGCGGCATAAACGAGTATACAAATATTACAATGCAGCCGCTCCCCAAGCTTGTCTACTCATTGCTCTAAGGTCATGCAAGTCAAGCAAATAGTCTAAATTAAGTAAGTCACCGGACTTATCCGGAAATATCGTGCCGCCACAAAGCCATAGCAAGTACAACCTAACCCGCTGTTGCACATCAATTTCTGGGGTCTGATCTGTAATGTCATCTAAGCCTCTAATATATTCAATTAATTTATGTACTTCTAACCTACTAACACCATTAAAACAATCCAGATCGGGTGCCCAACCAGTAAGCTCATAGATCAATTGTTGCCACCCAACAATATATATATATCTAGCATTAAGATTATTCAAGGGATTACCATCAACAACCAAGCCAAACATGACCTCAATATCTTGTAATGTGATGGTCGCCTCACCTGTACGCAGATGAAAGGTGTGCGTCTTAGGACGCCATCTCTCTATAAGTGCAGTGATGACTGCCCAATCATATGATACACATCCTACCTCTACTACTCCCCTAAATCCACACAGGCCAAAGTAGTCAAGGATGCGAGGATGAAAAGGATGACGCCTCACGTGCTTCCAAAATTCAGTATCCGCGCGGCGAGGAAACAGGCATCCGGTCGGACCTCTCAAGGAACCATCCCACACAGCCTCTGATCGATGCTTCTCCTGGAGTGTTAACACATCGTACACTTCTGGCCCCGGATGTACGCATACCCGTGGAAACTCCATACCTTTATATATATAAAAAAAAATGAAGTCCAGATTAAGATATTTGGAGTAACTCACTATTAAAAAAAATATATTATTCCAATTTTAGCAGAACAAATATGCACTGGCTAGATAAAGCCAACTTTCATACGCCTTATTTAGAAACCACTGATAGTGGACCACATTCATACCTATAAGGTATAGACAAAATAATTGTCCACCCACTTAGACTTAGGTCCCATATAATAAAGCATTATCATGACATTTTAAGTATTATTTTTTTTGGCCTACTCAGGCATCAATTAAGTTTCACTTTTCTGGTTATATAAATATCACATTAAAGGTACAATGAAATATATTGTATAACAATCCATAACAAAATATATTGTATAACAATCCATAACAAAATATATTGAATAACGTGGAACTGTCCACGTTTCACAATTATATATTGTAAAACGTGGACTGATCCACGTTATACAATATATTTTGTATAACGTGGATCAGTCCACGTTTCACAATTATATATTGTAAAACGTGGACTGATCCTCGTTATACAATATATTTTGTATAACGTGGATCAGTCCACGTTTTACAAATATCCACAAAAATAACAAAAATAACAGCAACATAACAATCCATAACAAAATATATTGTTTAGTTATTCAGATCTTTTATATAACAATCCACAAAAATAACAGCAACATAACAACAAATTTCTTCAAAAGTGCTACTAAACAAATCGGACCTTTTAAATAATAATGCTTCTAACAATCATATCTTAAGTTCAAATTAAAATAACACAAATAGCACAAACGTATTAAAATAACACAAATAAAAAATAACAATTAAGATATATAAGACAAACAGATCTACATCTACTATAAATATACAATATTATATGAGTTAGAAAAATACCTTAATTTAAATAGCAATAAAAGATAAAGATGAAGAAGTTGCTCCAAAAATTAGATTGTAATGTAGGGTTTAAAAAGAAAATAAATGGAGGAGAAGGAAAAGGAGAAGGAGATGGAGAGGTAGAGGCTCTGTAAGTTTTTGCAATGGAGGAAGCGGCGGAAGAGAATGGAAGAGAATGAAAAATTTTAGGGCAGAATGGATCAGTCACGTTAACAATATAACTTGTATAACGTGGAGTGATCCACGTTATACAATTAATTTTTTTTTTTTTTCGTTGATTTGTGTTTGACAACGGAAAAAATTATTTTGGGGTATATCGTGGGCTGATCCACGATATACCCCTTTTGGTATATTAATTTTTTGTCATCCCATTTGGTAAAGACCGTGTATTCTTATACCATTTAGGCTCCGGACTCCACTAACACCAATGTTAAGGAAGGTATATACTAAATATTATGTAATTGTTTCCGCCATTGATTGCCATATTAAGGAAAAAAGAGCAATTCAATAAAGCTGGAACATCTAACTTATTGGACCTTTTGGATAAAGTGAGCTAAAGGGACCTGTCACTTGACAATTATGTGGCAATGCATTACGTACTCTGAGGAAATGTAGATAATTAATCCAACGCTATGACAAAAAGGACCAGCTCTTTTATATGAACTCATATGAATGAAAATATATATATATATACACGTCTTTCATCCTCATCTTCTTATACAGTTATTGTCCAACTTAGATAATGTATAATGGATTACGGAATCGTAATATCCTCTTGCGCGATTGAATATGCAGTTTCTGATTTTTTTTATTTTTTTTTTCTCTTTCTGGTTTAAATCTATTGAGGTTTACGAATATTTTGATCTTATCCTAGATTTATATACATGTTCACATAAAAAATAAATAACTTCTAATATTATATATTATTATTATTAACTTATATTTCACTTATTTGGTATGACCATGACATGAGTTGTTTAAACGAGAAAATTATAGTCCCCAACTTAACGTCAAACGTATGGGCTATCCTATGGCATGATTTACGCTCTACATGATTCTTCGAACATATTCTATTTTTCAACACTTAGGGTACTTCAAGGAAGTAATACATAACCTTCTTTCAAAAAAGTAGAAATTAATTTGATCGGAGGGGAAGGGATGAGTCAAGCGACAAAGGACTGAATCTCATTGTGAATGAATAGTGATAGCATGATCACTCTGTGATTTATAATGTTCCGTCACGTATTTAATTCGTCCGCTAAGTAGTTATTATTGTTGTTTGTCCCTTTTATCCTTTCTACTTTACTTTGTTTATGAACTCCAATTCCTCCTCGATGATTGGGCGCACTTATGGAGAGCTGTAATAGGCCCCCATAGATCCCTTTGCTTTATCCATCGTTTGTTTGATTTTTTGACTTTTTCTTCGCAAACAGTGTGACAACAGTATTACTTGCACATAAACTGGAAGAAACCAATATAAAATGCTCGCGGCCAATAACGGAGTCCGGAGCTAAAATGGCTTATTTTTGCAGCTAAAATAGGCTGCCTTTTTTTTTTTATACCACAATGGGTATTTCGTTGGTTATCCAACGAAATACCCACACAAGTACTGTTCATAGCTCGATTTTTTTGTTGCATTTCGCTACACTTGTAGCGAAATGCAACAATTTTTTTTTTTGCATTTCCTGAGTTAATCAACGAAATGCAATCATTTTTTTTTTTTTTGCATTTCGTGAGTTAATCAACGAAATGCAACAATTTTTTTTTATTTTTTTTTTGTATTTCGTGAATTAATAAACGAAATGCAACAATTTTTTTTTTTAATTTTTTTTTTGCATTTCGTGAATTAATAAACGAAATATGTGTTTTTTTTTTTTTTTGCATTTCGTGAATAAAAAAAAGAAATAAGAATATATATATATATATATATATTTTGCATTTCGTGTATTAAAAAACGAAATAGGATAAAAAAAAATTAATTTCATTCATATAAAAACGAAATTCGAATATATATATATATATATATATATATATATATATATTATTTTTGCATTTCGTTGGTATATCTACGAAATAGTAAAAAAAAAAATTGTATTTCGTTTATTAAAAAACGAAATATGAAAATATTTTTTTTTTGTATTTTTGTATTTCGTTTATATAAAAAAATAGGAAAATAATTTTATTTTCATTTCGTTTATATAAAAACGAAATAGGAATACATATATATATATTTCATAGTCCGCATAGATCTCGAAAAAATACGCAAGTTCAAAAAAAAATCACGTAAAACGGACGTCCGAGCGCAAAGTTATGACCATCTAAAGTTTGACGACTTTACAACTAGTTTTTCTCCCTATATTTTTTAGAATTATATTTATATTCAAAATAAAGTTATGTCTTGACTTTACAACTATTTGTTTTTTTGTTTATTAAAAAACGAAATAAGATTTTTTTTTTTATTTCGTTCATCTAAAAACGAAATATGAAAATAATTTTTTTTGTATTTTGTTTATATAAAAAAATAGGAAAATAATTTTATATATAAAAACGAAATAGGAATACATATACCAATGAAATAGGATAAATATATATATATATATTTTTTGTATTTCATTTATATACCAACGAAATGCAAAAATAATATATATATATATTTTCCAATTTCGTTTTTATATGAACGAAATTAATTTTTTTTTATCCTATTTCGTTTTTTAATACACGAAATGCAAAATATATATATATATATATATATAATTTCTTATTTCGTTTTTTTATTCACGAAATGCAAAAAAAAAAAAAAAAAAAAAAAAAAATTGTTGCATTTCGTTGATTAACTCACGAAATGCAACAAAAAAATCCGGCTATGAACAGTGCTTGTGTGGGTATTTCGTTGGATATTGTGGTATAAAAAAAAAAAAAAGGCAGCCTATTTTGGTCTAATGGCTGCAAAAATAAGTCATTTTGGCTCCGGACTCGCCAATAATGTAGTACTAATCTCTAAATATCGGTAAAGTTAGCTGGAAATGAACAACAATGACAATCACACTTCACGTTGTCGGACTCGTGAATTTCGGAGATCAAAAGATTTCACCAAGCAAATTTCGAAATTCATATTCTCTCGACTCTTAACCTCTGTGAAGAAAAATAATAACCAAAACTAAAGAAAAATGATGAATAAAGAGTGGCAATCACTTAACCACACTTTAGATTAGTCAGACCATTAAATTTCAGATATGTAAGATGAAAAAGAAACAGGAGAGATCAAATTCATCGAACTCAGAAACTAGTTGAGTTGTACTTTATCTACTTTTAAAGGTAAGTTTATCAACAAAAGAAAAATAACATTAGATGTATGAATTGGTTTCTTCTGCGTATTAAGCCTTTACTCAGCAATCAGCACCATAAATCCCTAGCCATGGCCAGTGACTAAAATAATAAAGAGACGTACAAAAGTGAAGAGGCCCAAAGATTCTGCCGAACCATTTAGCAGTCAATGGATCAAAATTCAAAAGTGTCAACAAAAATAAACGTGAAGAGGCCCAAAGATTCTGCCGAACCATTTAGCAGTCAATGGATCAAAATTCAAAAGTGTCAACAAAAATAAACTTGCGCCCACCGTGGGGCTCGAACCCACGACCACAAGGTTAAGAGCCTTGCGCTCTTCCAACTGAGCTAGACGGGCATGTTAGTCATGTTCTCATCATTTGTAGTAACTTTAGACTAAAGTTTCAGCTCAATCGTGCAATGTTTGCAGCACTTGTGTTCACTTGGCTGTTGATTAACCCTTTTGAAAATATCATCTTACAATTTAACCCATACCTGTAGATTTAATTTGCTTTTAGCTTTACTTCAATCATTTTAAATGATAAGCCATTTTCTGAGTAAACTTCAGTGATTTTATTACAACAACTATATTTCAATATAAATAAGTTGAGATCGTTTATATGATGAATCTTCACTTACCCAACTACCATATAAACACATCTTAGACCAATATTAAGATTACAACTAGGTAGCTGGTCAGTTCTGATTGTGGTCTAATAACCATTCAACCTGTAATCAGCAAAGAGCCAAAGATTAAGACAATTGGCAGAAAATAAGAACAAGCGAAGGAATGCTAAATATTACATTGCCCCAATATCAAAAGTTCCAGTATAGTGAGAGACATACAAAAGTTAAGAAGCGGATGATATTCCTACAAGTGTATAACCCATTTGGCACCATCTTAGGCATGGTCTTAAGGCCCGGATTGGTCAGGTTGGCCTGGTAAAATGGCCAAAAAATGGAACGCCCACCGTGGGGCTCGAACCCACGACCACAAGGTTAAGAGCCTTGCGCTCTACCAACTGAGCTAGACGGGCTGGTTGTTCGTGTGTTTCATCATTATTTGAAAACCCAAGACTAACGCCAGCAGCACATTGCTTGCAGGACTGGTGTTTACTGTTTACTTAGCAGTTGATGAACCCTTTTGGTCATTTTAAGGTTAGTTCCATACCTGTAGATTTAATTTGCTTTTTAGCAATTAGCATTACTTCGATCATTTTTAAATATCTAAGCCATTTATTTTCTGAGTACCATTTAAACTGATCGTTGGCGTATACTAAGATTACTACTAGGTAGCTGGTCAGTTCTGATTGTGGTCAAATAACCATTCCACCTGTAATCAGCAAAGAGGGAGTCCGGAACCAAAATGATCCAATAAAAAACCAATTGAACCAAAATATCCTAAGAAAAAAAAGGGACACCAAAATACCTTTAACGCACCTTTTTTACGCGTTATGTAAAAAAGTGTTAACGTCCCCCGTTAACATTCGTTACCCGAGCTTTAAAAAAAAAAAACTTGCATAGCGCAGTAAATAGATGCGTTATGTGAATCCAATTAACAAGATTGTTATATTATAATTTTGTTGCCAACTTTCTGACAAATGGCATCATTGTAAGTATTACTCCCCCCGTTTCAATTTATGTGAACCTATTTGACTGAGCAAGATATTTAAAAAAGAGTGAAGACTTTTGAAATTTGTGGTTCAAAATAAGTCTTGAATATTTGTGTGACTGTAAATCATTTCATAAAGTGAATTTGTTTTCAAATTAGGAAAGAGATCATTCATTTTGACACGGACTAAAAAGGAAATAGATTCACATAAATTGAAACAGAGGGAGTATAATTTTGTTGTCTTAGAAAATGATTATAATTCTTTTCTAAATATTATATTTTCGGTTGCCTAAGACACTTAAATTAATAAAGAGGGGAAGCTATTTTTCGTAAGCATAAGCTAAGTATTATTTTTGGCCGTCTTAGAAAATGATTATAATTATTTTCTAAAAATAAATATATGCCACTTAAATTGATACAGAGATAATTATAATTATTTTCTTATAAAAAATGTAACACGCTTAAATTGGCACGGAGGGATATTATTTTTTCGAAGCATAAGTTAAGTGTTATATTTTTTTGTTGTCATAGAAAATGATAATAATTATTTTCTAAATCTTATATCATCGGTTGATTTAAAAAATGATTAAATTATATTTTTAAAAAGAAAAGCAAGACACTTCAATTGATACGAATTTGGGATTATTTTTTTTGTAGGCATAAGCTAATTTTATATGTTTGGTTATCTTAAAAATTAATTATAATTATTTTTATAAAAATGTAAGACGCTTAAATTGACATGAAGGGGATATTATTTCGAAGCATAAGCTAAGTGTTGTATTTCTTGTTGTCATAGAAAATGATTATGATTATTTTCTAAATCTTATATCTTCGGTTGTTTTAAAAAATGATTAAATTATTTTCTAGCCTAATTTTATATGTTTGGTTATCTTAAAAATTAATTATAATTATTTTTATAAAAATGTAAGACACTTAAATTGATATGAAGGGGATATTATTTTGGATCATAAGCTAAGTGTTATATTTCTTGATGTCATAGAAAATGATTATGATTATTTTCTAAATCTTATATCTTTGGTTGTTTTAAAAAATGATTAAATTATTTTCTAAAAAGAAAAGAAAAACAATTAAATTGATACGGATGGGATTTTTCTTTTCGCAAGCATAAGCTAAATCTTATATTTTTGGTTGTCTTAAAAAAAAAAAAAAAAAAACTACAAGTATTTTCTATAAAAGAAAGTAAGACACTTAAATTGATACAGAAAGGATATTGTTTTTCCTAAGCATATGCTAGGTATTATAATTTTATTATCTTAGAACTGATTATAATTATATCTGAATATTACATTTTTGTTGCCTTAAAAAATAATTATAATTATTTCTAAAAAAAAGTAAGACACTTAATTAATACGGGGGCTCAATTAGTTTTTTATTAAGTCATTTTGGTTCCGGACTAGCAAAGAGGCAAGATCAAAACAGCGGGCAGAAAATTAGAACAACCAAACGAATGCTAAATATTACATTGCTCTAACATCCAAAATTTCAGCATAATTACGCTCCGGAGGCTCTCTGTTTCTAAAAATACACTGTTCAAGACTCTATCAACCATTAAGAAATCCAGTCGGAATCCCCGGTTGAGTCACAGTTATTTACGATTGCTTCCATGAAACTTGCATTATACACATAATTTAGGTAACTACTAGCAGAGTTATTGTTTTTTTGAGCCGAGGGTCTATCGGAAACAACCTCTCTATCCCAAAGATAGAGGTAAGGTCTGCATGCATCTTATCCTCCCTAGACCCACTTGTGAAATTACACTGGGTATGTTGTTGTTGTAGTACTAGTAGAGTTTTGAACACTTGGCCTCCTATTCCAAGCTTCTTCTTTTTTTGTTCAACTGGTATCCAAAGCTCACTAGCACGACTTAGTTTACTTCACTATTGCTGAAGGTTGGTCTGCAACATATTTTGTCAAGTGTAACTTTCTCCTGCATTAGAACAATGGCAATGAAAATAAGATTATTACTATTGACATCGAATTACTACCACTACGTGCCATGTACAATGATTTACCTCAGCTTTATCTAAGTCGTAGCGGACGACAAAGATGCACGTGCACGTTGTATTATCATGCAATTCCTTTTGGATATCCACAAGCATCGCATCCCCATATACCGCGAGATATTCATCTTCCTGTGAATTCAAAACATAACATTTCAAAATGGACATAGCAATACTTGAAGCTTAACATTACAAAGATGAACTTTCATGATTTCTATGGTGCTTTTTGAAAAATTGAGTTATTATTCTTGATGGAACTTGGAGAAATGAAATGATACCCTGAAGCACATAATGGGATCTCCAACGTTCAGCCTGTCACATTCTGAGGGCTGTAAGGGAACAGAACGTTCACGCACTCCCTTTTTAACATTCACCCATTCATCTTCTTCATTACCAAAGCCAGCAAATCTTACCTTAACTTCCTGCATAACAAAATACTTCATATATTCAATATGTAGGCAACAAATCTTTGTCCGGCCTAAAATTCAGTTGATAGGACTAATTGTTGCGCCTTAATATGGATCCCATATCACTACAAATATTGTTTAAGTAAATGCATTTCGACTTTAAAATGTATGTTGAGTGACAAATGAGTCCATCATCTACGTTTCAAATTCAGTTATACATGCATCTCTATCATATAAAACCTAGCGGAGGATTACCGGTTGTAATCTATTGACTAGGAATTCCAAAAACTAGAACCGTTGCTACTTCACTCTGGTCCATGGCAATCTAAGGCGTTCCCTTCTTAACAGTGGTGGAGAGAAATCTTAAATCTCTCACATACACCATGATCACTAGACTACTATGTTGAAGAATGAAAAAAGTCTCTCATCGGTGGTTAATGAGATATGTAGTCTCCTTATATGAACTTGGGCAATCCTCCCCTCATAAGCTAGCTTTTGGGGTTGAGTTAGGCCCCTGATCCATTTTTTTACATGAGCAAGACTCATCTCGCCCGATGTGGGCCCCCAAATTAAATTGCCCACGCACCAGATGTCCAGTCCTGGGCGTGAGGTGGGTGTTGAAGAATGAAAAAAGTCCCTCATCGGTGGTTAATGAGATGGGTGGTCTCCTTATATGGACATGGGCAATCCTCCCCTCATAAGCTAGCTTTTGGGGTTTAGTTAGGCCCATGATCCATTTCTTTACATACTATAACTTCTAGGTAAACAAGAACCAAAGGACATTTAAGTTCAAAATGTCAAATGCACCTAGGCAAATAGGAAAACCAGAAAAAGGATCACTGAGAAACAAAGATCTTACAAGCTCGCCTGTGCGAAGAACTCTGAAGTTGAGAAATGAGCCCACATCAAACCTGCAAAATCCAGAGAGAGAAAGCTACTTGGTCAGGCAGGGTCTAAATCAATTATACCGCTGCAGTAAGAACCTGACAGAGTATAATACACTACACAGATTAATTTCCTATTTGATTACTTAAGGACTTCACCAGTACTAGGCTTAGTTGCGAGAGTCATTCTTTTTCTTCTTAAAAGTCAGTCCATAGTCTGAGAATTGGAGAATAAGAACGAGATAGAAAAAAGAAGAGAAACGGAGAAAAGGAATAGTTGACAGCAAATGATTTTAGCAGAAAAGAAGTCTGAAAGCAGAACTAGCAGCAGAAAGGGTTCGCAGATAAGAAGAAGCAAAAGTCAATTTGAACAAACGAAATCAAGAAAGAAGCAAATCAAGAGAAGCAGAGAAACAGAAATAGTCAAAGAAGAGTTGTCGCAAACGAAAGAACAGAAAGAAGACAACGGAAAAGGCGCTGAAGAGTATTGAGAAAGGAACACTTTGCTCCTCAATGTCTGAAGCGCACACTTCTTTGAAGTTGCCTGCTTCACCAATGAGAGCAATGCACACTTCTTTGAAGTGCTTCATGGCTTTAGCAACGGAGAGATCTGTCTTAATAACATCTCAGTATATAATTCTTGATCTGCAGCATAGTTCTTTGAGGATGAGCTAGTATCTTCACAATTAACATAAAGCCTAAGAAGTACAAGTTTTCAATAGATTCTATCACAAGTCAAAAGCCAAAGAGAGAATTTATCAAATCCATACATAGATGGATACTGGATAGTATTTCTGTAAATACTTCGGCAAATAAACAAATTTCTGTAACATACTTTGGATCAAAGAACAAAAATTTTTGCATGAAAATAATTTTTAGAAAGCAGATAAGAAACTTAAGCCAGTTTTTTTTGCTTAGAGAAGTATTGGATATCAGAATCTAAAAAGGAGTTTTATTACACAGGATTCCGTTGAACTATATGACATTGGAATTCTATGCTCAGAGCATCAAAGTTGCTAAGACCTAGCACCAACTCATCCTGTTAATGCCTGAACCATTTAACCACTGAATATTGCCAGCTTTTTCCCTCGACCAATCCGAGGTATGAAAAACTTGCCTCTACAGTATGGTATGTTCATTGGCTTCGACAATTCATGGTAGAACTTGAGAGAACATGATGGATCAGTACTAATAATTCGTCTTGGCATCCAATTACTACGACGACAAATGTCAGTTATCATCTCTCGGTAATCTCATGGACGACACTAGTCCAGCCTCAAGCAGGTGATAGTTTTTCACTTATTCGTAGCTTCTTATGCTTCCTATCATTGTAATGCCCCCAGAATGCCTTCATACTTCTTTACTATTTTAAACTCCACAATCCAAGCTGCTGAACTCAGATATTCATAAGTTGCTTTCACCAGCACAAATCAACCGCAGTAGATCTGATGTTACAGAGTGGTCAAGCTGAAACTTTTATTGAGTAAACCTTTTTTTTTAGATGCAGGTCAGTAAAGTATGTAAGATACTGCAAACTAAGTCATTCATTAACAGTTTGTTTTTCCCAAGCTAAAGAGCTATCTAGGACTAGCAGCGATACTTTCCAAATTTTGTGACAGAACTGAAGATCAATACTATTGATTCAAAATCAGAAACTACAAGACAACAAGATCTAACAGAAGGATTAGGTCTTAAACATGTGGTCTCTCAGTGAAATGCAGCACCATTTGTTGTGTAGAAAAGGCTACAGCTATGTTAAATACTCACCAAGCTAAATCCTTTGCTGACTGAGCTTCAAAAGCCAACCCCGAGAGTTCTTTGGCCATCTCTGCTGCAGAAACTACAATAGAATGCACATTGGACTGAGCCCGAGAGTAACAGAAACCAAGTAATTACAACATTCAAGGCACTTTATTTAAAATATCTGAGTATGTTAATCACTTATACAATACATCATTTTTTTTCTTATGACGTTTTGCTCATGCATAGCAGAATAGGACACTGTAAACGAGTAATCTCTATGTTCAACCATGACAAGTAGAAAGCAAACAGAAAACAGATAAAATCAAGAAAAATGTCTTAACCAGAGGATAGCCATTATGTAAATTTTCTCTGAGTTTCACCAAGATGCTTGCAACTGAATAAAACTGGTGTATCTTGGGAACAAAAGTAATCAAATGAGAGTAAAGTCGGTAACGAGTATTAGAAACAAAATTTCAACAGTTCGTGAAAGGGATACTCAAGCGTAAGGAGCTCTATGTTGCCGGGGCCTAATGTTTTAGTCCTACTTTATGCATTAGTAAAGTATTTATGTAGTCACATTTGAATGAAACTTTTTGTTAACCTCATAAGCAGAGAAAAGTTCAACTGAATGGCAGGTTAAAACAGTTTAATTAGCTCATCTACACAAAAAACTGGTGATCGTGGGCAAGTTACATAAAGAACTTTCTTCATCTTTGATTTTTCTTTTTTGCATAATTATCTATAGTTGAGGAACTCAAAAGTAGTTTCCTGTTTTTCATACATTGATAAAAATAGAGTAAACTAATGTCTAATCCACTAAGTGACGACAAAAATCAAACATGTGGACCATGATTAACCATAACTCCAATAAGCAGTCTCAATTCATTGGACTAATACAAGTCAATGGGAAATTAGTAACCTTTGGGCCTCTGAGGCATGTCAAATGCACAATCTGGGAGTCTTGTGTAACCACCAGTGTTGTAATTTCTCGAAAACACTAGAGAACTCGTCTTTTTAGATTTTGGTCTTCCTCGTCGAGATCGAGGAACATCAGGTTCTTTCTTATCAACAAGCCCAGAATTGGCTTTAGCTGCTCTCTTTATCTGCCTATTCAGAAACCAAGTTTGCACCTTTCACATAGTAAAAACATAACAGAATTTGTAAGAGGGTCCATATACCAAAAATACCTTAAAAAGGGAAAATACTGAGAAAGTTTAGAGATAAACCTGTTCCCATTTTATTGAAGATTTTCCAGTGCGGTAAGGTGAACAACTGCAAATTAGAAATTAACAAAAAAAAAAAAAAAACATATAAGAAAAGTAGAAAATTAATTCAATTAGTCAAAGTCCGAAATTTAGACTTACCTAAATTTGGTTGCAAGTTCTTGACAGAGCTCTTGACTGATTGTTTTTTTTTTTAATCCTTTAAACAAAGTGGTCATTTCCATGGCCTGTTGAAAGACACTGAAAATCCTCAGCAAAATTTAATCCAAATTTGGTCATTATTGATTTTTGTTAGTAAATGTTAAGGGAACTTTCTTCTGAGTAAAAATGTAGCAAACCAAAAAAGGAACACAATTAGGGGCTGTAACAATCCGAAAATAAGTTATCTGAAAGCAGAAATTGACAGTAAAACGTGAATTAACCTCAGCTAAGGTGAAATCCGGTAATTCTTCATCTGTTTCCATGAAGTCAGCCATTTTTCCTGTTTCCCAAACACGGAATAAGAAAGAGAGTGACTCTGTGTGTGTGTGTGTGTGTTTTTATGGGATTTTGTGCTGCTGTCTGCCTGATAGTGAAGCAGAGTTATGACTCGTAAGTGCTTTAATTGGGAAAGAGTTAGATCCTCTGAGTCGAGGTTAGTGTCTGTTGTACGTGTTCATCCAGTAGATAGTTGCCACGTGTACATGTTATGACGACAATTGGAGCAAGTACCAAACGAAACTGAACTGAATTGGCTTCGCTATATTGGGTAACAAATACATATTCAATATATTTACATTAAATCACATAACTTAAGGAGTAATAAAAATAACTCCTTTTTATTTTAGCCGAAGATGTTATTATTTGAGAAATTAAATTAAAACAATTATTGCACTCCTCTCAAATTTTTAAATATTTTAAACAATTAATTATGCTGACCTATCTTAATTTTTAAAAATATATGTTTTATTTAAAGATATTGAAGAATCTATATTCAAACCCATATTAACATTAGATATTTTGACAAGCATATTCTGAATCTCTTCGCTTAAATTGGGTCAGTATGTGTCATTATAGTCCTAGGGAGTAAACAGCAAACCTTCATTGTCCTCTGAAACATTATGTTTTATCTCATTTATTTTAAATTTTTGTAACATGGGATTTTGTATGATAAGATTTTCAAAAAAATTACTCCGTAGAAACTAAGTATTGTAAGAACTCCCTGCTCTTTACTATGTTTTAAGATATCAAATTAGTGTAAAACGACTAGTAACAATTACCTCATGCAAAAAGAATATATTGAATGAAATCTTCTTCCGATACTTGAATATTTAAAACATCGGAAATGGAAAAAAGAAAATATTGCAAACTCTATGAAAGGCAAATAGTTTATTAGTAATTCTAAAGCTGATATACCCATCCTTGAAAAGAAATTGAGAGGAATTTAATTGGAAAGTCAAATTGCATGAATGAGAGCGAGATATTAAGGCTAAACATGAGAGCTCAATTCAAAAGTTGTTCACAATAATTGTCCCCGCTTGAGGACTTTGTAGGTCACGGCTGACACCATTTTTTATCCAAGCCAAGCCACCACTTGTGACGGTGTTGATTCTCCCACATCGGTTGTGGATGAGTGTTTGGTCTCTTTATATGAATTGGATAATTCTCCCCTTAAAAACTAGCTTTTCGGGTTGAGTTAGATCCCAAGATTCACTTTTTACATGATATCAGAGTCAGACTTATTCTAATTCATTAGTTATCAGATGTTGGGTCCACATCTTATATTGTCCTCTACGCCTGGAGTGTAGATTCATTAGTTACCAGATGTTGGATCCACATCTTATATTGTCCTCTACGCCTGGAGTGTAGATTCATTAGTTACCAGATGTTGGGTCCACATCTTATATTGTCCTCTACGCTTGGGGTGTAGCAGGGGGCGTTGATTATCCCACATCGATTGTGGTCTACTTGTGGATGGTGTTTGGTCACCTTATATGGTTGAATATAATTAACATCTCATCTTTTTTAATCTTTGCACTACCCCAAGCCAGAAAAAATTGAGAGAAATTTTAAATGAAACCAATAGCATGATCAAAAGCTTAAAGTCATCTATTTGACTTAACATATCCGAAACCATGTACAATTTTACAAAAGAAATTATACAAAAATAAATCAAAAAGCAAACTGAAATCGACGACTCCAATATGATTTCACAACCAATGTATATGCTTGTATCAGACACTAGAGAAAATCTTCAAAACTTCTTATAGATATAAATAAAGAAATTGTAAATAAGCGTAAATGCTATAGCAATAACGATTTGTTGCCCAATTGAAAGTGTCTTCTCCTTTGCGTGCTTAGTCGAGTCTTTGGTGACCTTAGAAGGAGAAATTAGTAAAGCCATGGAAACGCAGTCCTCTATTTGACCTTGAAAAACAGGCCTTCCTATCACATGCTTGTGTTGTCCACCACTCCATGTCTAAAACAAATTCAATAGATTTAAAAAAATGGAATTTCAAAAAGAAAACAAGTCACAAATCATAGAATATTCCACATCCAAGAAAGATTGTTGCCATTACTTTTCCATTTTATCTAACATGATGGTATGACAAAGGGGTTAATTAGGGGGGCCTTCGCCCTTAGATGTTCTTGAAAAATGTAAAGAAAGATATTTAAACGCAAAAGGTTGTGGAATGTGAATGGGATGTGCCGCTTGTAGGGTCTCTATAACTTAAACATATGATGGCCGTAATAATGAACCATTATGGGACATTTTCAGAGAGTCTTGTCATGAGGTCACAATTTAAAATTATACAGTTACTCAAGTGAACTAAATTTGTTAAAAGAAATTTTATTTAAAAAAACAAAATTATGTCCTACCTGTTGAAGAATAAAAAAAAGTCCTTCATCGTTGGTTAATGAGATGGGTGGTCTCCTTATATGAACTTGGGCAATCCTCCCCTCATAAGCTGATTTTTGAAGTTGAGTTAGACCCTGAGTATTATTATTATTATTCCGCAGTATTCTACTATATATATATCGTGAGATTTACTTATTTATTTTATATATACCCATCCTTGAAAAGAAATTGAGAGGAATTTAATTGGAAAGTCAAATTGCATGAATGAGAGCGAGATATTAAGGCTAAACATGAGAGCTCAATTCAAAAGTCGGTTCACAATAATTGTCCCTGCTTGAGGACTTTGTAGGTCACGGCTGACACCATTTTTTATCCAAGCCAAGCCACGTGGATGAGTGTTTGGTCTCTTTATATCAATTGGGGTAATTCTCCCCTTAGAAACTAGCTTTTCAAGTTGAGTTAGGCCTCAAGATTCACTTTTTACATGATATCAGAGTCAGACTTATTTCAATTCATTATTTATCAGATGTTGGGTCCACATCTTATATTGTCCTCTACGCTTGGGGTGTAGCAGGGGGCGTTGATTATCCCACATCGGTTGTGGTCTACTTGTGGATGGTGTTTGGTCACCTTATATGGTTGAATATAATTAACATCTCATCTTTTTTAATCTTTGCACTACCCCAAGCCAGAAAAAATTGAGAGAAATTTTAAATGAAACCAATAGCATGATCAAAAGCTTAAAGTCATCTATTTGACTTAACATATCCGAAACCATGTACAATTTTACAAAAGAAATTATACAAAAATAAATCAAAAAGCAAACTGAAATCGACGACTCCAATATGATTTCACAACCAATGTATATGCTTGTATCAGACACTAGAGAAAATCTTCAAAACTTCTTATAGATATAAATAAAGAAATTGTAAATAAGCGTAAATGCTATAGCAATAACGATTTGTTGCCCAATTGAAACGGTCTTCTCCTTTGCGTGCTTAGTCGAGTCTTTGGTGACCTTAGAAGGAGAAATTAGTAAAGCCATGGAAACGCAGTCCTCTATTTGACCTTGAAAAACAGGCCTTCCTATCACATGCTTGTGTTGTCCACCACTCCATGTCTAAAACAAATGCAATAGATTAAAAAAAACAAGTCACAAATCATAGAATATTCCACATCCAAGAAAGATTGTTGCCATTACTTTTCCATTTTATCTAACATGATGGTATAACAAAGGGGTTAATTAGGGGGGCCTTCGCCCTTAGATGTTCTTGAAAAATGTAAAGAAAGATATTTAAACGCAAAAGGTTGTGGAATGTGAATGGGATGTGCAGCTTGTAGGGTCTCTATAACTTAAACATATGATGGCCGTAATAATGAACCATTATGGGACATTTTCAGAGAGTCTTGTCATGAGGTCACAATTTAAAATTATACAGTTACTCAAGTGAACTAAATTTGTTAAAAGAAATTTTATTTAAAAAACAAAATTATGTCCTACCTAACTAACGGGACAAAATTTAAAGTATGTCCAAAAGACCATACGAAATGCAAATAACTCTCATATGACTAACAAAATAAAGCCTCTGACTCTATGTTTTTTCACAATAAACTGTGAATTATTACCATAGCAGGAACAAAAAAAACCATTACACCTAAGAGAACATCTATAACCTTGACCACCTTCTAGGAAGAGTGCCAAGTACTGCATTTCCTACCTCTTTTTGTGTTTCTAAATACATCTATCATTTCCCTAATTACGGTTTGTATCTATTGGACTACAAAATTGCTATTAACACTCTTCCCTTAAAATATGTTGTTGCTTCTTGCCATCCATGTGTAGTAAATCAAAGCAACATAGACGGCCTCCGACTAATTTTGTATTTAAGCTTTATTAAATTTTTATATTTATTCTTTTTTTTCGGAATGACAAAGGACAAAATCTCAGTAGATCGTGACAACAAAGCCACTCTGCCAATTTACTCTTTGATACCAAAAGTTAGAAGAATGCACATTAATATTTTCAGTAGGTCATGACACCAAGATCACTCTGTCAATTATGGAAGCACGTTAAGGACGTAATTACCTGTAAGAGATCTCCAATGGTGACTATAAGGGAATCTTTTTCAGGCTGAAAAGACACCCAACCTTTCTTGGAATAAACATGAAACTCTGAGCATCCATTGCTAACATGCAAACACAAAGCATGAGGAAACTCAGATCCTCTTATCAACATTCTAATCACATCGTATTTTAAGGTGTTCATGTACTCTTCATCTCCTTTTATACTTCCCTTATGCTTATGTAGATAACATATAGAGGTTGCTGGCAAATCCCCTTGCTCATGCATCTCATCATTTTCATGAATTAACTTTTTAGCCGTGTTCTGCTGTAGGAATTGTAGGATTTTCCCAGCTATGTCTTCCATGCCAACCAAAAAAATTGCCATCTTTTCACTGTCATTAAAATTGAATAATTTTATTAGTACGTACGTCACGACAAGGTGAATTATCAGCTAATATGATCAGATTATCTCACATTGAAAGTCCGAATTATGAAGAGCAAGAATAATGAAAGGAAAAAAAAATAGCACGTGATACGTACTAATGATTTTAGTTTGTAAATATATGTGTACATACTATAACCAATTTAATAAACAAAAAGGTTGAATTTGCTGTAATTTGCAGCAAGTAATAATCAACTAATAGGTCCTGTTTTCACATATCATCAATATATGTTCAAGTCAAGTAATTAATTAATCGCGAATGCTTGTTTACTTGCACAATTACACCATCGACACAAACTTATATATGAAATTTAAACATTTATATCACTAGATTTCAACAATGAGTGTGATTAAAAACTGTCCTTGGAATATACTCCTAAATAGCACATCTTTTATAAAACCATTTATTGTGAATATTGTATACATCTCTTTAACATCACGCTATACAAAACATGTGGTTCATTAGAAAATTCAAGCTAGATGTTGGCAGCATGCACGCATGTGTCTTTTATTTTCCGTGCGAGTTATGTCGTTCAGATAATTTAAAAATATTTATTTTTAAGAATTCAACACAATTGGGAACGTACTTTCTAGAGCAACAAAACACAACCCTAGGTGCTCAAATCTAAATGGTTGATTGGTTCCTAGAATTGACTAGCATTTTCGCTCAAATGACATTAAAATTTTCATATTTGCATCTAAATCAATCTTTACTACAAAGGACTAACTAAATAACAAACACGATAAATTCAATTACCTGAAATTCGAAAATCCAAGAGGCCAAATTCCCTCCATTTCCTTGTTAAAATTTTGATCACCTCTACACCAAACAAACTCCTCACTCATATCTCTTTCCTCCTCTCCATGTATCTCCTCAAATCCATATGGCTTCTCACACGACCTTATCAATTTCGCTTTTCCTTCATTTGAAATCCCAAAAATACCCTCCCCGACAGACAAAACTGACTTGATCAAATCCCCTGTAATTCCGTGATTAACCACCTCAAAGCACCCAATCTTGGCAACCGAATCCATAATCTTCGAAACCGAATCATTATTTAACGATGCTAATGACTGAAAATCGAGTTTGGCTGGATTGAGAGTGGATTTTTGCCTTGGAAAAACGCGATCAGGAAGTACGAGGTCTGGTACTCTGAGTGAATTTTGAAGAAATTCCGTTAGGACTTGGTCGTTCCTGACGCAGGATCGCCGTCCTGAGGCGATCGGAGATGGAGGCGGTGCACGGAAATCGATGATGGAATTTTCCGGCATCGCATCCGGTGAAACTGACATCTTTTTTGTTATCTAAACAGCCTGGTTAATTATTCTTGGCGAGAAGAGTGGGAGGATTATAAAAAGAAGAGGAAGCAGTAATGATGGGAATGTTTGGAAAGTTGCATACAATTGGAGAATCGGCATGTCTCTTCACTTTTAATATGCTCTGCTTTACAGGTATGATGGTTTCTCTTCTTCCTTGCTAAGTACTACTACCTTTTGCTACTTTTCTTCTTTTTGAATTGAATTGATCACTGTATATAATTGCCAGCCTGACATGGACTGTTAAACAGGACTTGATCGATTGGGTTATTTTAGTGCCTTGTGTTGGCTGTGGCTTTTTATGAGTCTATCATACTTACAATTTTACGACAGTACTTACTCCGTTTCAATTCACGAAATTTAAGAAACTGAAAAAGTCTTTTGAGCGTAGTGCTTTTAAATTAAAGATATATTAAATGTATATCAAAATGTTTTTTTATTTTTATGGTCTTAAACATATCATGTAGAAAGTTGGAATTCAAAAGTTGTCAAAAAAAAAAAAGTCTTTTTTAAAACGGACTAAGAAGAAAATAAGATAAAAAAATTGAAACAGAGGATAATAATGAAAATTCATATAGTCGATCCCAATTTGTTATTTTGCTTGGACCGAGGTAGTTATTGTAATAAAGAAATCAGTTGATGCTGTTAACTCATGAATATGGACATTTAGTCTAGCATCTTTCTGTATGGTGATTAAGATTTGCTTTGTAATAGCAATCAGAAGGATTTGCTAAAACTAGACTTTGATGATTCCAATTGAACAGCTAAAATCATCTTTGCTGGGGGTATTCAGATGAGACCGAAAAACTGATTTCTATACGTGTGTGTATATCAACAAAACTACGATTTCTAACCTTTATCTTATGGGTTTTCAATTATACGAGCTAGCCATAACTCCTACAAGCTTAAATACATGAACGAGAAGTTAAATCTTACGTCAAACCACTTGAAACAACCTCCAACATGAGCTGGAGCAGCTCAATAATCCACCACAACAAGAAACTCACTAGCACCACGGGATTCCCGCTGTTTGATTTGCGTTGTTTTATTTGGATTTCACTCTTGGGTGGTTTGGAATCTGATAGAGAGCATTTGGGGGTGTTTGGGAACTGGTTTGGTTGAGAAATGACGAAGTAAAAGGCAACAAATCAAGAAAAAGGGAAAGTATATATGAAAAGGGCTCAGTTTTTTGCAATAATTATTATTTAATTAACTATTCTAATTAAATCATTAAAGGGCGATCATACTTATTTTTGTAAAAATCAGGAGTAGTAAAGAAAAGGTAAATAATTAATTACTTAAACTATTTAAATTATACAAATTTTAGAGGTGAAAATAAAAAGAAAAAGTTAAACAAAATAATTCTAAATGATTAAACGAGAATTCCTCTTCTTTCTCTCTTCCTCTTTTTCAAATAATTCAACCAAATATCTTGAAAATTATTTATTATTTTCTAAATAAAACATGATGCATGAAAAAACCTTTTTACTGGTTTAAAATGAAGAAATATTGATCTGGGCATTTTTTGTAAAAATCATTTAAGACTATTAGAGCTATTCAGCTTATTCACTCATTACCCAGGGACCCCAAGTGATTAAAAGGACTTACGGGAGGTCAAAAACAAGGTGTCAATAGCTTGATTTTGAGATGTTTTGGTATTGTACTTGTGATGTTGGATTCGGACTTGATACATTCAGACTTGGCACATTTGGGATTAGATGCTTTACTTAGGTGATGAAGCGTACTTAGATTCGATTACATCTGATTTAGACTTGTTGGTTTGTCTGCCTATCTGCTTTATTATCTGAATTGTGTTAGCTATGTTTAGTCGGCTGATGATGCTACCAGTACTGTTGTTTTGTACTGACCTGCACTTGCTGCAATCCTTTATGAATGCACAGTATCAGGTTGGATCTGCTTCCAATACACATGACTGATAGTCACTTCAGCATTATCTCCGAGTTTCAAGGGTGAGCATGGTCGTTCAATGCCTTGAAGACTTCTCTATCATTATGTCCTATTCTATTGAGACATATATACATTATGTATTATTATTCCAGACTTGTATTATTTCCCTTTTAGATGCTCTTGTATTACTCAAACTAGACCCTAGGGGTATTATTATTAGTATTCCGCAGTATTCTACTATATATATCGTGAGACTTACTTATTTATTTTATTTCGTTGCTTCATTTAATTGTTTATGTCTTAATTATCATCGGGTTAAGGGTTCGCTTACCGAGGTAGGAGACGTAAGTGCTCGCACGACTTATGCCAAAATGGGTTGTGACAAGTTGGTATCAGAGCCCTAGGTATATCGAAGATATATTAAATGTATATCAAAATATTTTTTTATTTTTATGGTCTTAAACATATCATGTAGAAATTTGAAATTCAAGAGTTGTCAAAAAAAGAAAAAGTCTTTTTTAAAACGGACTAAAAAGAAAATAAGACAAAAAAATTGAAGCAGAGGGTAATAATGAAAATTCATATAGTCGATCCCAATTTGCTATTTTGCTTGGACCGAGGTAGTTATTGTAATAAAGAAATCAGTTGATTCTATTAACTCATGGATATGGACATTTAGTCTAGCATCTTTCTGTATGGTAATTTAGATTTGCTTTGTAATAGCAATCAGAAGGATTTGCTAAAACTGGACTTTGATGATTCCAATTGAACAGCTAAAATCATCTTTGTTGGGGGTATTCAAATGAGACCGAAAAATCGATCCGAACCGATAAACCGATTTAATAAACCGAAAACCAGCTTGATTTCACTTGATTTGGTTTTAAATTTTAAAAAACCGATAACATTTGGTTTGGTTTGGTGTTAAACCAAAAAAACCCGAACCAAAATCGAATCAAACTGATAGATACATACGTATTTAAAAAAAAAAAATATATATATATATATAGATAGATAGATAGATATAGATATTCTTCAAAATTTGGCTCATTCCAAGTCCAATACAAATTCAAATAATTAGAAAGAAAAGTGTAGCCCATTTAAGTTTAAGGCAAAATAAAAAGAAATTTTCTAAATTACTACTAATAAGCTAGCATTTTATCCGTAACAAATTAAAGGGAAATAATGGCAATTGGAATTTAAAAACGTTGGGTAGATGACTTTGTCTTTCTGTTTATATGCTTTCTTCTCAATGCTTCATAAACACGATGAGTCTAGATAACAAAAATTCCGGAGGGCTGCGTAATATCAAAAGGCTATATTTAGGGAGGTAACTAAAATCATGAAAGGTAGATGTTATGTTTCTATAATTCCTATACCCATAGTCATAGGCCTATACCTAAATAAAGTTAATGAATTAATTAAGAAGATTTTTAAATTTGAATGGATCACGGTCAAAGCCGTATTTAGTTACCATTTGAATCAAAGGTTTTTTGTATTAATACATTCTTAAAATCTGAAGAAAAAAAAACCGCAAAAACCGAACCAAACCGATAAAATCGACAAAACGGATAGAATTTACACTATAATGGTTTGGTTTGGTTTGAATATTATAAAAAACTGACTTAATTGATTTGATTTGGTTTTTAACCAAAAACTGAGTCAAACAGGACCATGAACACCCCTAATCTTTGCTAGTTGCTGGTAGTCGAGAGATTTACCCAAAATGACTCAGAGATGTTTGAATCTCAACAGTCCAAAAGGAAAGGCCCAAAAAGCAAAGCCTAGACAAACCAAAACTAGAGGGGCTAGGCCCTTGTGTATTACGGTGATGCATGTGGAAAACCAACTCTCCACAATTGGGCCAAGAAGTACTTATGGTAAGAATAAACACTTATAACTTTCAACACTACTTTTAACCCTAAAATTCAAGCACTATTTCAAAAGATAACTTTCCTACCATCAAACTCATGTAAGATCTCGTTCGAGGTTAGTTTTCTTTTAATATCGATTTCCACGAACGAACGTGTTGTTTAAAATTAGACCCGAAAAAAGTGTTTTAAAGTAGTTGTAGTAATTACTCCAAATGTTTCATTTAATTATTCATTTTAGTTTGTTTTGAAATAGCTGAACCTAAACTTCTCATTTTATCTTTAATAGTATGATTTTATAGTCACATTTATGTGGTGATATTCTAATTAAGACCACTAGTTTCTTAAGTTATTTTGTATTTCTAAGATTTGGTATCAAGTCAAATAGGTTCATATGAAATGAAGTGGATGAACAGTAAAAGCGCTACACGACAAATATTGTACAAAAGTGCTTAAGAAGGTGCTTGCTTACTCACAATATCCAGAAGACTAGAGCTATATTTGGAAAGCACTACGTGAGCCCATTAACTACGAACCCTCTTTGGATCCGTTGACTATTCTTGAGTTAATTTTCACAAATATCAATTTATAGGACAATTGGTTGAAATATAATTAATATCGTCATCGTCGTTTTCTTCTTCCTCTTTTTATTCTTCGTCTTTTTTTCTTTGCATAGACAAGAAATAGAAGGGCGGAGAACATGTTGCATCCCACATTGGCTAAGTGGCGGGAACTTGGTCTTCTTATATGGTTTTGGACAATCCTCCCCTAATGAGTTAGTTTTTATGGTTGAGTTAGGCCCAACATCCATTTATCATGTTATCAAAGCTAGGTTCATCCCAATTCATTTACCAATGTTGTGCTCCCATCTTATGTTGTTCGTGCTCCAGATGTCCAATCCTAGCCGTGGAGGCAGTGCTGAGTCCCCACATCGTTCATGTATGGAAGGGAAGGTCTACTTATATGGTATTGGGTAATCTTGCCATATGAATTAGCTTTTGAGATTGGTTTAGGTCCAAGGTCCATTTATCCGAACAAAAGAAAATATATAAAAATTTCCAAAACAAACATAAGTTTTTAAGAAACTCTAATGTCTGATCTCAAAGCAACCATAGCAGTACACAAACTCACAAAGTTAAACTTCGAGTTTGACTTGTATAAGTTTGTATCTAGTCATTAGTAGAAGTACAAGAACTACTAGAGCTGCAACCGACCAGCATATATGCTGATTGTTTCGTTGAAATACATCTTTAACTCAAATTGGATATTCACATTTCCTAGGACCTATTCCAACAATCCACATAATTGACTCGGAAGGGAAGATAAACATTTTCAATTTTATATTTGTTAAAAGCTGACTTTACGTCATACATGAAATCAATTAATTTGGTGTCGGCTACCTCAATATTGAAACTTGCCAACTTGTTTTCACATTCTATGTAATGTGCCCCACCACTTGCATTGAATGATTGAATTTGCGTAGGTTGCTATAGCTTCTCATTCTAAAAGGTAAAAAGGCTATGCAATCTTTTTAGATACTTAATGGGTAACTCATAAAATTATAATTACTTTAGTGATGAAAAATATAAAGATTGAATTAACTAAATTTAAATTCTGAATTCTTCGTTGATAAATAGATAAACGCCTTAACTTCCCAAAATATTTAAGAACATAAGGGTAGTTAACGTAGAGATTCCTTATGCAGGAATAAGCGAGAATTAATTTTGCAGAGATTTATAGTGCATGAAATATTCCAGTCGATGTTTGGTTTGATTTATTAGAAACTAATACTCCTTTGGTCCAAAATAATTGAGGTTTTAGACTTGGGCACATGAATTAAGGAATTCACTAACTCCTAAAAATTAAGAATTGTATTGGCTAAAATACCCGAGGGGCATTGAAACTATAATAAACATTAAATTTATTCATTGAATTAAGAATGTGTCAAAGGTAAATTTAGAAAAGGAATGAAATACCTTCTTGATAGACTAAAAACTTCAATTATTTTGGACCAGCTTTTGGAGGCTACATCCAATATTAATTTGGACCGGAGGTAGTATACATTATACATTATTTTTAAATAAAATATTTTTACGATTATACATTTGGAATTTCGGGGGAATATATGTCAATTCACAGACTTTTTATTTCAAATAGATTCAACAGAGGAAGAGCCTAGCAGTGAACATCATCATCATCATCATCATTTTTTATTTTGCTCTTCAAATGATAAATTTATAATTAAGTATTTCTGTTCATATATTATTAATTAATGTATTAATTATTTCAACCAAATAACCTCTTAGTAGGCGTTTGGCCATAGAAATAAAAAACTTTTTCACTTTTTTTGGAATTTTGGAATTGGAGTTGGAGTTGTATTTAATCATACTTTTTGAAAATAATATTTTTTTTGTTGAAATGTACTTGTTTTGGTTGTGAAAAAAGATGAAAAACTCGAAAAATAAATTTTTCTTGTTTTTCAAATTCCAATTATAACTTCAAATTATATTTGAAATTTTTATGATCAAACACTAATTTTTTAAAAAAAAACCGGGAAAAATTGAATAATTCTTGTGGCCAAGCGGATCCTTAATCTTAGAGGATGATATTCACCTTTCATGCGTCTCTCCCTCTTGGGGCCAAGACTAAAGGATAAGAAAGCATATATATGACGTGTCATAGTAGAAGAAACAAATTCACATTCGTACGTGTCTAGAGTCTAAACAATTTTTTTTGGGTTTTTCGAATCAAGTTTTTATGACAATTTCATAAAAGAGTGGGCGTGTCGTTGTCTCTGGGTCGGTATAATGGGTGGGCCAAAACTAGCCACCAACAAAAGCCCAATGGCCCACGATTCTTTCTTCCACATGCAACAATTATTGATGTGTGTAGTGGAAAGTCAAAAGATCTCAACTAACTTGATGGCTCAATCCTCGTGACATGCCCAACAATATCTCCCAAACTTTGAACTCTTGCATAATACTTCGTCATCAATGAAGTTGATTGAAAAATGGTGGATTAATAAAAAATTTAAGAAGAACCATACAAAGCTCACCTACTTCGATTTTTTAGTCACAGACGTTCTAACAGAAACAAAGACAAGTTGTGACTTTGTGAGGAAAAATGAGAGGAAACTGAGACCATGAACCCTAAAAATAAAATAAATATAGCAAAAGTAGCTTTGCTGTTAGAAAATTTTGAAACGTAAGAGTCATAACTTTCACATTGATTTTTCCTTTCTTGTTTTATATGTTGAAACTATTCTCTTTTCTTTCATAATACTGAAAGTACGTTGACTTTTGTTGCTCTTTACGGAACTTTTGGCCTAATAGGTTTCAAAGTGATGTCAATTTGAGCTTGCTTGATATGTTCAATTGAGGCTTATAGTGCGATTGTATTCTCTAGTCCATTTATTGTTTTTGTTTCTATAAGCCCTATACAAAGGATAGGCTGGTTTGCTCAAAGTTTTTTTCTTTTTCTTTTTTCTTTTGAGTTTCAATAGAAGTGAAGTAGATAAATCGAAACATTTTGTTTACTCCTGCAAAGTACAGTAAAAGTTGTAATGTAGGTTAATGACTTAATGCTTACTCGAGAATGAGTTGCCTTTGCTCCCCTTTTGCCTTATTTTAATCGCACACTAAAGTTTTATTTATCTCCTAAAAAAAGAATGATAATATGTGCTTTTTAGAAACCGATTAATTTTAGTATTTTCATTTTAACTGTAATTGTTTGACTTGTTGGGACCTACTTAATATAGAAGTTACGTTCATTCCTTTATAATAAAAAAGAGAGAAAATAAAAAAAATATGTGAAACTCCTACCTGTACTATAGATCATTTAAAAGAATAACTATGCTACTTACATATACTAAAATATTATGTCAAAACTTTTCTTTGATGTCTTAAACTCCATGCTTAACTATACATCTTCACATAAAATGAAATAAAGAAAAAAAAATGGGAGAGGGGCGAAGATTTCATAATGGATAAATTACTAAGAGATTTGAGAGTTTGGAAATTCATAATGATGGCTTATGACACAAAGAGAGGGGCGGGTATCTAACAACTCATTTGGCGATAATTCAACAAACAAAATCCAATGTCTAACCTTCGGGCACTTAAGGAGATGATTAAAAGTACGGAAAAGGCTCAAATATGCCATCGAACTATCGGAAATGGCTTATTTATGCCACTCGTCAATAATTTGGCTCATTTATGCCATCGAACTATCAGGAATGGCTCATCCATGCCATTTTTCAATAAAGTCGATTTTACAATACCAGATATGACACTTGATCACCAATTAGAGGTCCACGTCGTTTAATTAAACCAACACAAATTAAATCCTAAATTAAACTAAAACCCGACCCACAAATCTGTGTTGGTTTAATTAAACGACATGGACCTCTAATTAGAGGCCAAGTGTCATATCTGGTATAGTAAAACCTGCGTTAATGAAAAATGGCATGGATGAGCCATTTCTGATAGTTCGATGGCATAAATGAGCCAAACTATTGGCGAATGGCATAAATGAGCCATTTCCGATAATTCGATGACATATTTGAGCCTTTTCGTTAAAAGTATCAAAGTGAACAGTGTTTGTATAAATTAAGGATAAAGACGAAAGTAAAAAAAAAAAAAAAAAAGAACTCACCTACCGCTGACAAAGACTTAATTGGAACTTATAGTTGAAAGGGTCTTCATATTCATCCCTTTTCACACTATTTTTATAATATGACTTTGGTAGGTGAACGATATTTCTCTAATCATTCATGTACTCATGCGGTTACCGTACCAATTGAACTTCGTACGCCTCACTTGACACTGTAGAAGGTAGAATATCAAGCATATTAAGTCGCTTGTTTAATTTATTTTCACTATAAGAGGAAATGTAATATCGCATCTTGTGAATTAATTATACATTTGTTTTAGTGTAACAATTATGAATATTAAACCAATTTAGAAAAAGCGCAGAACTAAAACTACCCATTTTTATCTTCTTTTTTTTTAATTTTTTTTTAAAAAAGGATTGTCCTTTAGTGAGCTAGCAAAGAGCTAGTAATGAAATTGGGTTCGCATGCACAAGAAATTGGCAAAAGTGCCATGATTTGACTCATGCGAGGGAGTTCTAATCCAAGTCACAGATATGTGCAATTTCAGTTTCTTGATTTAAACATGTCATAATCTATATGAATGGATCATAATTTGAGACTCGGTTGAGCCATTAATGTAATTATATGATTCTTTTTACTAATTTAAGCCATTATAACATAATTTACTACTTTAATTACCCATAAATGCTGAACAATGCCTTCTGAAAAGACACGAAAACAGAAAAGATTCTTCTATTTATTTATTGGTATGCTGGATTTCCTTTTCTTATATATATATTTTTTTGGTTATTTATGCTCCTAATTTATATTAAAAAAGTTACTGATTGTTTTAGAGTTGCATCTACATTTTTTTTTCTACATCTAGACTAACAAAATACTCTTAAGAATTATTGTGATTTTTCCAACAAATTCAACAGCTGAAGTGCATCTTCCACAGAGAGACAAAGATAACGACACTACAATATATGTTTGTCGATTTAAAAAAGAAACGTGTTCAAAGAAAAGGCTAAGCTATGTAATTTGTCTTGTTTTCTTTCTTTTAGGTGAAAATTAAAGGGGCTTTATAAGAAACTTTATACGTATCTTGAATTGGCAACTTGGTAATGTCATCAGATTTTATCAAACAAAATATTCATCACGATATCAGGTAAAATATAACAGTAAAATAATTTTCCAACATAGTATTATATACTCTCCAATTTTAACCCATATGCGTTCCTTTCAAATAGATATTTTACTTCAAATGGGAGTAATTAAGAACATTTAAGGACCTACAACACAAATGTTATGAGACATAATTAAGAGGAATATATAGGATATGATTTGGAATTAATATATCTAACACTTCCGTAATTTTCAGTGTGTAAACAAAAGCAAATATGACGATTGGAAAAGTTAGGTAAAACGGCAGACTTAGAGCCTGTTTGGATTGACTTATTTTAAGTGTTTTTAACCCAAAACAACTTTTAAGCCATTTTGTAGTGTTTGGATAAAGTAAAAATGTGCTTTTAAGTACTTTTTTAAGTCAAAATAACCAAAATAAGCCAAAAACTACAATTCCTAACTTATGGCTTATACTTAAAAGCCACTTAAAATAAGTCCATCCAAATGGGCTCTTATTCCCGTAACTTGGACTAACAACTCACGAATTTAATAATCGTGAGGCATTTTTATTTTTAATTTTTTCTTTGTATTAAAAATGATTTAATTTTAAGATGAACATCTTTGATCTTACTTTTAATAAAATGATTAATAGTCACATAAATATTTATGACTTGTTCTAGACTATAGGTTTCAAAAATCATTCTTTTTTTTCTTATACTTTTTGTCAAGTTAAACAATACTCCATCACATAAATTGGAATGAGACGAGTTAGTGAAAAAGTAGTATACGTCGAATTCTGCTACATGCACTTCTGGTGTGGTACCTCCCGTTTAAAAAATTATATAAACTTGTTTGACTAGATTTGAATTTTAAAAAAGAAATAAAAATTATATGAAATTTGTCATTTAAACAATTTATGATGTTTTTGTGGCAATAAATTCTTTTTTACCCCTCTCCCTAAGAGCTCTTCCTTTTTTGCTCCCTTGTTGACTCGAATTCACAATCTTCGGATAGGTAGTAGAGGGTGCTTACAATCTGAGCAACCCTATCTTGTAGTAGGTATAAATTATTGTTGGGATTCTTTAGATATCACTACTTGGATATCACAGGATCTTTCTAGCTTCAATACTGTTTACTGACAGTATTTTCGACGTCAGATGAACAAGATCGTATAAGTGAACAGTGTCGTATACGGGAATAGTACCGTATATATAAATAGTACTTATACGGCAATATGAAAATACAGCGAAAAGTAAATGACACGGAGATTTTTAACGTGGAAAACCCTTGACGGGAAAAACCACGGGACAACTCCGAAACAGCTTCACTATTAAAATAGCGGTACACAATACAATCTCCAAGTATCACAAAACTTGGGTATACTCTCAATACAAATCTCACCACAATATTCTGCTAATAAGGTGATGGAATACCCTTTTTTTTTTTTTTTTTGCTTGCTCTCTCTAACTCTTCTCTACTTGAGTTCTTGAGTTATTTTGGCCATATTTCCAAATGAAGCTTAGAACTCTATTTATAAGCTTCAGAAAAACGCGTGAACAGTAACACCGCGTGCACAGTAAACCGCGTGAACAGTAGCAAACAGTAAACCGCGTTTTATACGCGTGAACAGTACCACACGTATTTACTATTCAACTCTGGTGGGCCCCACATGTCGGAGGGACCTACTCAACAATTCTCTCCCTCCCGACGACATGGGGAAGAATGTTCTTGTGAATCACCGAGAGCTCATACCAACTAGCTTGGAACAAACTTCAAGCTTTTGCCTTGAGACCGCCTTTGTCATCATATCAGCTTCATTTCCATCTGTGTGGATCTTCTTCAACTGGAATCTTTTTGTCTCCGTAGCATTACGAATCCAGTGATATCTGACATTAATATGCTTGGTTCTTGAATGATATGTGGCATTTTTGCTCAAGTCTATTACACTCTGACTGTCACAATATACAACATACTCGTCGTGCTTAATACCCAGCTCCTTGAAAAAAGTCTTCATCCACAGCATCTCTTTGCCACCTTCAATCGCGGCAATGTACTCAGCTTCGGTTGTGGATAGAGCTACACATTTTTGCAACTTGGACTGCCAAGATACAACTCCCCCTGTAAAAGTAAACAAATAACCAGATGTAGATTTCCTGCCATTAAGATCTCCGGCCATATCTGCATCTGTATATCCTTCAAGGACTGGTTTTCCTTTTCCAAAGCTTAAACATAGCTTGGAAGTTACCCTCAGTTATCTAAATATCCACTTCACTGCTTCCCAATGTTCTCTACCAGGATTAGAGAGAAACCTGCTCACAACTCCTACTGCATGAGCGATATCCGGTCTCGTACAAACCATAGCATACATGAGACTTCCCACAGCTGAAGAATACGGAATAGCCGACATCTTCTGCTTATCTTCTTCTGTAGAAGGGCATGACTTCTTACTGAGTTTGAAATGAGACCCGAGAGGCGTACTGACTGCCTTTGCCTCTCTCATGTTGAACCTATCAAGAATTAGTTCAATGTAACCTTCTTGTGACAAGTATAATCTTCCACTCTTCTTGTCACGTGTGATCTCCATGCCTAAAATATATTTAGCTGGTCCCAGATCCTTCATATCAAAGGATTCTGATAGTGCTGATCAATGCTCTGTCCTGGCCAATAATCAGCATATCATCTACATATAGCAACAAGATTATAAACTTCTCACCAGGAAATTGTTTGAAGTAGACACAGCAGTCTGCTGTAGTTCTCTGGTACCCATAACCCACCATGAATGAGTCGAACTTCCTGTACCACTGCCGTGGAGCCTGCTTCAACCCGTACAAGCTCTTCTTTAATCTGCAAACCATGTCTTCTTTCCCTTTGACTTCAAACCCTTCTGGCTGCTGCATATAAATCTCTTCCTCCAAATCACCATGGAGAAATGTTGTTTTCACATCTAGTTGCTCTATCTCAAGGTCTTGACTTGCTGCTAACCCCAGTACTGTTCTGATTAATGATAATTTTACAACAGGAGAAAAATTTCAACAAAGTCAACACCTTTCTTCTGACTGAAGCCCTTCACCACTAGACGAGCTTTGTGTTTTACCAAGTTTCCTTTGCCATCTTTCTTCAGCCTGAACACCCATTTATTTCTAAGGACCTTCCTTCCTTTTGGTAACTGCACGAGCTCATAAGTATGATTATTCTTGAGGGAATCCATCTCCTCCTGCATAGCTTTCATCCAGCTGCTTCTATCTTCATAAGCCTGCACCTCATGGAAGCTTTCTGGCTCTCCCTCATCGGTCAATAGGACATACTCTGTTGATGGATATCTGCTACTTGGTTGGTGATGTCGTGTTGACCTCCTAAGCTGAAGTTCTCCAGTCTCTTGTTCTGGAATCATCTCCCCCTCATCGTCATGCTCTTGTGATGGTACATCTTCATCTTAAGCATCATCTTCATTTGTGGGTTGTGGGAGAGGATCAATAGTTACTTCAGGAGTAACTTTGTCTGATTGCTGCTTTTCCTTTTCTGGATCTTTCATTGTCTGATTTTCATGAAAGACCACATCCCTGCTTCTGATAACTTTCCTTGCCTTTGGATCCCAAAATCTGTAGCCAAACTCTTCATCTCCTTAACCAATGAAGATGCATGGTATGGCTTTATCATCAAGTTTTGACCACTGCTCCTTTGGCACATGCACAAATGCTTTGCACCCGAATACTTTCAGATGATTATAAGAAATGTCTTTACCTGTCCATACCTTCTCCGGGACTTCAAAATTGAGTGGGGCCGAAAGACATCTGGTTATAATGTAACAGGCAGTAAGCACAGCTGTTCCCCAGAAAGACTTAGGAAGCTTTGCAGTTCTTCTCATACATCTGACTTTCTCCACAATGGTGCGATTCATCCTCTCTGCAACTCCATTGTGTTGAGGAGTCCCTGGGACGGTCTTCTCATGTCGAATCCCATGTCTGGAGCAGTAATCTCTGAACTCATGATAAATATATTCACCTCCATTATCTGTATGAAGGAATTTTAGAGACTTTTCGGTTTCTCTTTCCACCATGGCGTGAAACTGTTGAAAAATCTGGAACACTTGATCTTTTGACATCAACAGATACACCCATGTTTTTCTCGAGGCATCATCAATAAAATTTACAAAATATTTATGTCCTCCAAGACTTCCAACTTCTATAGGACCACATACATCAGAATACACTCTTTCTAACAATTATGATTTTCTTGTGGATTTACTGCTAAATAAAACTCTATGTTGCTTTCCAAATAAACAGAAATCACATTGATCAAGTAACATACCTTTGTCAAAAGGAACTCTATTCTTCTTTGCCAAAATCTGTAGCCCCTTTTCATTTATGTGGCCAAGTCTCTTGTGCCACAAACTTGGTGAAGAATCAGCTACAATATTTAACCCATTTTTCTAAATCTGTCCATGGGTCTTGTATAGTGTACAACAAACTTGACCCTTTGCAACAACCATCGTTCCTTTCGTGAGTTTCCATTTGCCATCACCGAAGTGATTTTCGAAGCCTTCCCTATCTAGGGCGATTCCAGACATCAAATTGAGGCGTAGATCTTGGACATGCCTCACATTCTTCAGTATCAGCTGGTGACCTACATTTGTCTTGATGCATATATCTCCAATACCCACAATATTAGAACTGGTGGTATTTCCCATCTTCACATGACCAAAGTCTCCTGCTTTGTATGTGGTGAACAACTCTCTGTTTGGTGTAGCATGGTATGAGGCTGCAGTATCCACCACCCACTCACTCATATGGTCACTAACATGTAGGCACTCGTCAACAATGACTGCAACATCTTCATCACCTCTTGTGATTGCAGCAACAGTGTTCTTCTCATCTTCTTTCTTCTGGTTTCCTCCAGCTTGTTCTTGCTTCCATACACGGCAATGTTTCTTCATGTGGCCTGCTTTGCCACAATGGTAACAAGAGTAATCATTACCTTTTGCTTTTGATCTTCCCCTGGACCGATCACTTTGAGACCTTTGGGATCTCCCTTTGCTTCTGCCTCTGGTCTCCGTCACGAGTGCTTGTGACTCGTTGCTAACAACTCTACTGATCTTATTGTAAGACAGTAGGGATCCTGACACCTGCTCAAAATTCATAGTGTCCTTCCCATATAACAGGGTAGTCACCAGATTTTCATATGACGGAGGTAGAGATGCCAATAGGAGTATCGCTTTATCCTCATCATCAAAAGTTACTTGAAATTGTAATAACTGAGAGATAAGGCCATTGAACTTACTTAGGTGTTGTAGCAGATCTGCATTTTCCTGCATGCGCAGACTGTACAGCTCCTTTTTCAAATACAACTTGTTTGACAAGTTCTTTGCCATGTACAGCTCCTCCAGCCTTTTCCAGATCTCCTGTGCAGTAGTGCAGTTCTCCATACTGATGTTGTTGAGAACTTCGTCTGAAAGGTTGAGCCGTATTGCACTGACAGCTGTCTCATCTATATCTTCCCATTGGTCTTCTGTCATGGTTTCTGGCTTTTTGCACAGATAACGCCTTGTGAACCTTCTGTTGAATGAGAAGATCCTTCATTCGTCTCTGCCAGAGGGTAAAATTGTTATTACCAGCAAACTTTTCAATCTCGTATTTTGCACCTGTCATTTTTACTTTGACGTCACTCCAAGCCAACCTTGCTCTGATACCACTTGTTGGGATTCTTTAGATATCACTACTTGGATATCACAGGATCTTTCCAGCTTCAATACTGTTTACTGACAGTATTTTCGACGTCAGATGAACATTACCGTATAAGTGAACAGTGTCGTATACGGGAATAGTACAGTATATATAAATAGTACTTATACGGCAATACGAAAATACAGCGGAAAGTAAATGACACAGAGATTTTTAACGTGGAAAACCCTTGACGGGAAAAACCACGGGACAACTCCGAAACAGCTTCGCTATTAAAATAGCGGTACACAATACAATCTCCAAGTATCACAAAACTTGGGTATACTCTCAATACAAATCTCACCACAATATTCTGCTAATAAGGTGATGGAATACTCGTTTTTTTTTTTTTTTTGCTTGCTCTCTCTAACTCTTCTCTACTTGAGTTCTTGAGTTATTTTGGCCATATTTCCAAATGAAGCTTAGAACTCTATTTATAAGCTTCAGAAAAACGCGTGAACAGTAACACCGCGTGCACAGTAAACCGCGTGAACAATAGTAAACAGTAAACCGTGTTTTATACGCGTGAACAGTACCACGTGTATTTACTATTCAACTCTGGTGGGCCCCACATGTTGGAGGGACCTACTCAACAATTATGACATTAAAAGTTAATACAAATTTAAAATATAATTATTTTTGAATATAAAATGTATCATTCTTTCTATTTTTTTTTTTTTTTTGTTTTTGACGTAAATCTATTATCTGCGTCCTATTCGAGCAAAAGTTGATGGAAAAGTAAGAAGATTACATGTTGGAAATGCAAGCAGTATCTTCATCATTCCCAACTACTTACTAAAGGTTAATTGTATCTTCCCTATTTGACTATTTCCCTTAGTAAGTGTGAACAAATTGGTATCTTGCGCTAAAAAAATACAGAATTTTCTCATAGTCAAAGCTCCACCAACTAACGTGTTTTCGATCTCATTGAATAAAATGCAAACAAAGTTACTTACTAGTCACAATATATACCTAACATAACTGACACTCAATGACGAAAGTTATTTAGGAATTAAAAGAAAATTGTAACTCGAATAGAATGGTAAGTATTTTTAGGGACTAGGTTGTATGTAGCCCTTTACTGCAACAACAACAACATCTCCAGGATAATCTCATAATTAAATGGTGTCTGGGAAAAGTAAATTATTAAAATTGTAATATATAGTAGATATGAACTCATAACTTTTAAAATGTAATTGGTTCAATACTAAAAATCTTAAGATTGAACCACAAAATTTAAATCCTGGATCCGCCTCTGCCTGGAAGGTAGAGAGACCGTTTCAGATAGACCTCAGTTCAAGAAAAACAATTCAAAATAGCCCAGAGAATTGTATGTATACCCTTCGTAAAAATAAATTTAATTTTATGTCTGGTTTATAAAAAAAGCTAATTCTTAACATAAGAGGAGGAAACCATTCCCATGGGGGGTAAAGAAAATTAGACACTCAGTAATTATGATACTCATCTTATATGTCTCATTTAGGCAAGTTCAATTGTCAAGGATAATTTTCAAATGCATTTCTTTCTCCTTTTTACTTGTTTTTAATTACCCAATTATGAAGAAAAAAAAATGTGACCATTAATGAAAACAGAAATAGGTGCTCCCAAATTGCAAAGTAGGTGTTTCCAAAATGTAACAACCAATAAATTAATGTGACCATTAAAAGACCAAAAGTAGGTATTTTTTAATACATTTTTAATTTACTTATTAGATAATATATGCGACCCACATGCTTTAATTTACTTCTCTTTGTTATAAAATTAACCTATTTTGTCCATCCAACTTTTCTTGTATTATTTCCCTCATAAATCATTACGATAGTTCCATTCATCTACTCTAACTTTGTATTATAATTGTCTCTAATGAACTAACAATTCAAGATACAACAAAATATTTCTCTAAATTATTAAATTTTTAAACGTTGGATTCGCAATAATTGCAGGTCATTATATGGTGGTTGTGGAAGGAGAATCCAATCACCAAGCGAATGCAATGTGGCGGCTTTTACTAATATATTTCGTTGATTATGTAAATGTAGACACTGACAGTACCAATTAATAACATAATTTTGAAAAATAAGCTTTAAAATTTTCATAAAAGAACAAGATATATTACTGGTCCAAATGTCGAATTATCTAACGAGTCTTAAAGATTATCCAACTAGTCCTAAGTATCTTAACCAGCTTCCCTAAATTCTATGCTCATTATATATCAATCAATCTCAAACAAAATTGGAAGCAACTGTATGAAATCCATTCATCTTTATGATAATTAGTATTGACAGTTACCAGAATGAGACCAATTATAATCAGATTCAACGTAACAATCAGATTCAAATTATTCAAATACTATTCATAAATAATTTGTGTTTATGATACTTGGGACTCATGGGGAGTTCTTTTTTCTTTCTAAAATAGAGGTCCACTAAAGGAATCTTTGTTTTAGATAAATTTACAATCTTTTCAATATATTTTACTCTCTCAGCTCCAGTTTATGTGATATATAGTTAGAATCCGCATGGAGATTAAGAAAGAGATGAAAGCTTTAGAAGCTTTTGGTACTAAGCATATTATCTTATGTATGTATATATAAAAGCAGGACATAGGTCCGCTAATGTGGTAGCCTAAAAGCCCAGCATTTGCACTTATCTTAATTCTCAATTTTTTGCCTTTATTATATTAATTAATTAATTAGTTAAAAAAATACTCGACACTTTCTTTCCAGATAGTTGCGTATGATTTTCAAACGATGTCTCCCAACAGTTTTGCTTTTCTCTCTCCTGAGTTATTAGTTAACTAATTCCCATCTGATCCTAGACCACAAACCCATGTCCCTTTCATTGATACATGCCATTACTAACTTTTTTATTTGGCAAAATACATCAAAACACTCCTAAACTATACCTCAAAAGTCACACTTAAACTATCCTGACGATTCATTACACACCTAATATATGAAAAAGTGATATTTTTTACTCCCTCATATAATATGACCAGTTGCACTAGGGGAGAGCGTACACACTCTCTCCTCACATCAGCGCTACGTCAGTCCACATCAGCGCCACCTAAAAAAATCCTCTAATTTTTAATTTTATATTTTTTTCCTTTCCCCTCCTCCCCCACCCTCCTCCCTTTCTTCTTTATCCCTACTCCCTTTCTTTTTCACATTTTGAGCTCAAATATCAAAATTAGTATGAATGTGAATGTACAACACATATTTTCCTGTTTCAATGCTGGACCCTTTGGTAGCAATTAGAAAACTTTTTTAATGCAAAAGCACTGAAACCATAAGCAAGAAATTGGAAGCACTCGCAAATTGAGAAATAAAAGAAATTTTGAGAACCCAAAAATGGAAAGTTCAAAAAAGAAAGAAGCAAACCTCCAAAACCCCATCCTACCCCAAATCCACAACTAGGGGTGTACAAAGTAAACCGACAAACCGCATCAAACCGATAAACCGAGTCAAACCGAGAAAAAAAATCTGACTAATGGTTTGGTTTGACTTGATTTGGTGTTGAAAAAAAAACCCGACCATAATTGGTTTGGTTTGGTTTTAACGAAAAAAAGTCAAATCGAACCAAACCAACCCGACATTATATGTATTAAATTTTTAAAATATTTTACACATAAAAATATTTATTTGTAATGTAATTTATAAATATTTCTTAAATTTTTTCGTAGTTTTTTTATCCATTATCATATTATTCAAGCTTGAACTTAGAATTTTGAATGTTAATAAGTTTTATATTCTATGGATGTTAGTAACTCAAATAAAGTCCAAACCAAAAGCAACTCAACACTAATGCTAATAAAAGAAATTCAATTTACCACTAGGAATGACAATAATGTTGGATATCTATTCTTTAGTTTTGCATAATTGATTTAGAGAGTGAAAATACATAACTTAAATTTTTTTCTTTGTCGTGTAATTAATACTTATTAGCCGTACTTATTTTAGCATGACTTGGTATTTTTAGATTATGGTTATTTTCTTTATGGCTTGTTAATTAGCAATATTTATTTTAACCGATTTTATTAGCTTTTGTTGAATATTTTAATACAATGTCATCACTCTTCACACATTTTGTGTTATTTTTTTAAGAAACACCTTAATTATGTAGTTGTATCTTACTAGAACTAAAGAAATATTTGAAGTAAAAGTTATATGTTTTGTATCAAGACTATTCCAGAAAAAAAAACCAAAAAAACTCGAGAAAACCGAATAACCCAAGAAAACCCGAATTTTATTGGTTTGGTTTGGTGTATATATTTAAAAACCCGACGCAATTGGTTTGGTTTGGTGTTTAAAAAATCCGAATCAACTTGGTCCATGTGCACCCCTATCCACAACCAATGTCAGCACCTAAACAAAATATCCAATTTCAATCTTTTTGCATCAGTACATGAAAACAAGTCAAAAAAAAGATGAGAACAAAAAGAAGCTTTTTATTCAAAAGACGACACCGGTTTCATTAAAGTTGGTCAGTATCATTGCTTTCAGTTGAACAAATTACCAATCAATAGAACAAAGATTTACAAATTTGGAGCAGTGTTACTGGGAGCAATATTCTTCACTTTTTGATTTTCTGATCCTAACAATTTATGTTACCTTTTAGATATTGGCAAAATACATCAAAATTTGATTTCTTCTTCTCTTCAAAACATGGTTACATTCTTCTTCTCCTCTTCAGAAGGGAGTGCAGAAGAAAGGGAAGAGTGGGGAAATGAAGAAGAAAGAGACAGGTGGGGGGTGGAAGAAAGGCAGGCGTGGGGAAATGAAGAAGAAAGGGACAGGTGGGGGGAGGGTGGGGAAATGAAGAAGAAAGGGACGGGTGGGGGGGGGGGAGGGGCGGGGAAATGAAGAAGAAAGGGATGGGTGGGGGTTGGGGGTGGGGTGAGATTAAAAAAATATAAATTTAGTATTAAAAAAAAACATGAATTAATTTTAATTAAAACGCGTCTATTTTTTAATTATTTTTATATTTTATGCCACATTAATTTTCAGGGAGCAAATAATATTACTTTTTTATATATTAGATGTGTAATAGATCACTACTAAAGTTTAAATATGAACTCGACTTTTCGGATATAGTTTAAGTATCATTTGATGTATTTCACCTTTTTACTTTCATCTTCATCCATTTCTAATTCCATTACTTCTAATGCTGTCATTTTCACGTTCCTTTATCAGTACTTTTTTTACCTTTATATTAAATTCTTCCACATTACTTTGCCTATATGCTGTTATTTCCTGTCATTTACTGAGAATCAATACGTATTTTTTTGATTTTTATTTAACCTAATTATTAATATATGATGTTGTTTCAGTGCTTTTGGAGAAGCAGTAGGCTTTTTGAGGTGTTTAGAATTTCCAGTAAAGAAGGTAACAAAGTTGATGAATTACAGTACTTTTTTTACTTTTATATTAAATTCTTCCACATTACTTTGCCTATACGCTGTTATTTCCTGTCATTTATTGAGAATCAATACGTATTTTTTTGATTTTTTATTTAACCTAATTATTAATATATGATGTTGTTTGAGTGCTTTTGGAGAAGCTGTAGGCTTTTTGAGGTGTTTAGAATTTCCGGTAAAGAAGGTAACAAAGTTGATGAATTACATTTTTAGTTTAATTATCTTCTTTGGGGTCATTAACACTATTATTTACATAATTTTTATTTTCTATAAATGTACTCTTATGTATTGATTTTTAAAAGTACTACGGCTTTTATTTTTGGGTATGATTATTCTCTGGCGTACATATATAGTGTCACTCCAGCATTTTTTTTTTCTCTTCAATTTTCTTATTAGCTATATGAATGATAAGAGAAACTAACGATGGGAAAGAACATGTTTTTATTTCTAGATTTTGCTGAAGCATCAAAATTTTGCAAAAAATTTAAAGAAGAAAAAATGACAATTTGATTGCTGTTGAGAGAGGTTTTTCTTTTTCTTTTTCTTTTTTAAAGTTAAAATTTTGGTAAAGAGAAAAAAGCATGCTGAATAGGGGAGAATTTTTTATACTATAATAAACATTTGAAGAATGCGCTTACGTATTCACACGTACCTGCGTAATGTTTACTAATCGAAAATTATTCTTCAATGTGTTTATGAAGACAAAAGTGTAGTACCTCCAAAGTTAGAATAAAATTCAAGGAATGTTTCTCAACACAACGTAAATTCTGAAATGAAGACTTGACACTATCTTTTCAATGACCTTAAGAAGCTTGTTGTGCACAATACAAGTGAGATCGATTGATATTTATAATATTTTAATTAGGACTAATAGGCAAAATAACTGTAAGGACTCCACCATTGAGTAAGTACAAATGTAATTAATGCCTTAATCCATATCTGGTTTTCTGTCTTAAGCATTTTTTCTAGATTTTTTATGTATATTACTGATATATTTGTTTTTGTTTTGTTTTTGGTATTATAATAATTTAATCTCTCATTTTTCTACTAAATTTTCGGAAAGATCATTTCATAAATTTGTTGAAGATGTATAGAATACGCCGTGAAGACGAAGAATCCATTCTTTTTATGTATACAAATATATAGGGGGGGAAATTGATTAAAGAGTAATACTTTTATATCATTCATTATCTTTTAATTTAAGTTGGAATATCTTCAACATATATGATTTTTTACGAGAATATGCCTTTTGTTATTTTTAATATTAACTTTAGTTGAAATATTTTCAATATTTTTATTTTTTATAACAATGTGCCATTTGTAATATGTTCAAATATGGAGAAGGATCACTTGCAGTTCAATGAGGTCATTCATGATCGTGCAATGTACGGGCAAATTAACTAGTTATAATATATTTGTGTGACTATAATTTTTTTAAAATTTGTGTTCTTAGACATGCCATAAGATTTGTGTGTCTATAAAAACATCTCATTAAAGGTTAAATGAGACTGATGGAGTAATTTTTTTCAGACAAGCTTCATGTGGTTTTATGTTTACTATGGCCTATATAGTTATAAAATTTAATTATGTAATATGGTATATGTGTTACATATATACTTAGTCGGCGTTTGGCCATAAAAACCAAAAACAATTTCACTTTTTTTTGGAATTTTTGAAGTTGGAGTTGTGTTTGGTCATAGTTTTGCAAATAATTTTTGGTTGTTTTTCCTAAAACACATGAAATATGATTTATACCTTCAATTTCTAAAAACTAGTAAAATCACCCAACTTAACTAATTTACCCGAATTTGTCATCCTTATTATTTTCTTCTTCTATTAAAACCACATTCGTTAATCGTTATTATTTTATGCAATATATAAGACTTCACTCATTAACTCTAGTGCTTAAGGTTGAAGATGGAGGGTGCTTATATATCTTTTATCACCAACAAATTACAAAAAAAGAAAGAAAAAAAAAAGGTAAAGTGGGGTAATTGGGAAGAAGATAAAATAAGGCGTTACTTTTCACACTAGGGTAGTATTTCTTTCTTCTTTTGACATGTTTTTTTATCCAACAAATAATAATAATTACGTTTTAACTCCAAACACTTCTAACGCATAACTAAGGTAAACATGTCTCAATAAAAGTTGTATGTATTATGAAAATTCATCATGAAATGATAAGTTTATGTTGGTTGACCTACATAATTTTTTCCCTTTTATTTGGCTTCAAACTGGTAATGTAAACAAATTCTCACAGACATAATTAACGAATAATTCATTTATTTGGCTGAAAAAAATTGCTTTATTTGCTGTTTTTAGGCTTTTTTAATCCACTAGTTTTCCTAACCTTTTTCCCCACGCCCTTCCTCTTCTTCCTTTCCGACCTTTTTTTAATTTTAATTTTACCAGGTATGATTTAACAATAATAGATTCAAAAAGTCTGAAAATGAATTTAAAAATATAAAAGAATAGAACGGAAATTAAACTTGAAGCAATATATTACTGTTTCCACATCTAGAAAAGAAAATATTAGTAATAAGAACCAAATTGGGAAATATTCAATTCGGTGAAATATTCAAGAAATGATGAAGTTGGGTATTTACCCGCGTTGTTGGGTGATATTAATGGGGTCAAATTTATAGAAATAAAAATTTAGGGGTAAAATTTGAAAAAGAAAAAACAAAAGCGAGGGTCAAAAGTAAATAGTGAAAACAAGGTTTTGAGTGTTTTTTAAATTCCAAATCAACTTCAAGTTGTATTTGAAATTTTCATGGCCAAACGCTCATTTAAAAAAAAAAAATTGAAAAATTCTCATGGCCGAATAGGTCCTTAAAATTAGATGTTTAGTTTGCTTGAATTGATAGTTTATCTTAATAATAATCTAATGCCTGAAAAGATATAAACAAATTCCTCAAGGAAAAGAAAATTTCAATTATTTAGACGTACCTTCTAATTAATTTAATGAATTAAATAATCAAACTCTCCTCTAATTAAAGAAAAATCAGAGACCTTCGGTCCTAAATGATAGAAGTTTAGCTTTGAGTGGTTTAGCCAAATTAAATTACCATTTGACATGATTAAATAATGTTTAAGCAACTTTGCAAACTTTTTATGAAAATGGTTTTGATAAAAATAGATAATGTAGAGGCGGGGCGGGGCGGGGGGGGGGGGGGGGGAATCAGGAGTGGGGTTTGGCAGGCTGTATCAAATAATCACATTTAAATTATTTAATTTATTGATTAACCAAACAACATCAATCTGTTCTTTCTTGAATCAGTCAATATTGCATTACTTAAAATAATTAAGGTTGCTGACTTGATGGGTTCCACAAATTACTTCCACCATGTGGGTAGGGTTCCACAAATTACATTTAAATTATTTAATTTGCTGATTAACCAAACAACATCAATCTGTTCTTTCGTTAATCAGTCAATATTGCATTTTCCTCACTATTTCCTCCTCTTATCCATATGTAATTTTTTAAAAAGTTTAAGGTGTACTGACATTGTAAGAAATATTATACAACTAGATTATTATTATTAGGTAGCTACACATAAATATCTTGATAAAGCATAATTAATAATTATGTACACCGAGAACTAATCTTCAACTAATGGTGTATCTTTACACTGTCAATACAACTTAAATTCCAAAAAAAAATATAGGGTTACCGTGTTAAATCTTAAGAATAAGTCAATTCACAATATGCTATTTTGCGATTTTTTCTCTATATATTTTAATCTACTGAATTTAATACTTTGAATTGGAAAGCCGCATGCATATTCGTTAAAAAAGTTTTTCTATCTAGAACAAGTCGCTAATATATATAGTTATCTAATTAATCATCTTACGTCTTGAGAAAAATTAATACAAGCATGCACGTATAAAAACAAGAATTTGGAGAACCCAATGTTGGTATAATAGTGACACCGAATAGTATTACTCCGTCCCAATTTATGTAACACTACTTATTTTTTGAGAGTCAATTTTAATAAACTTTGGCCTAAATTGAATTAGTTTAATTTAATATTTTGAGATTAAAGTTTATATATTTAAAAATTATATGAAAAGTACTATTATAAGTTTCAACTTTTCTCATATCAATTCGGTGAAAAAATACATCTTAAATATTGATCAAATTTCATGTAATTCAAATCTCGGGAATCGACAAGTCTAGTATAATTTGGAACGGATGGAGTACGTAATTTCCAGGAAGCAGTGTAGAATTATGTTGACCATCACCAACCCAAGCCCAGTCCAGTGAAGCATCGTTTTGCAAGTGGACTAAGCCTTCATCTTTGAATTCAAATCTTTCGAACCCAACAAAAAGAGGAGAAATAGAGTAATGTTTTTTTAATTTCAAATTATGTTGCTAGTTGTACATTATTCTAATAATATCAGGACCACCAAGTCGACATCCATAATAAGTAGGGATCTAGTAGCTCAGTTGGTTGACTACTTGAACTTTCACCTTGTTGGTGAGGGTTCGAGTCCCCACATTGTAATTCCCTCCCCCATTTTCCCTTCCCCTACCCCCTATGTAATAAAAATTTTGAAAAAAAAAAGACATCCATAATACTTTAGTTCTAATGTTTTTTGTAATTATCAATTAGTTTTTTTTTTAACCTGGAAGGCAAAAAACTAAAACGCCTAAGGAAACAAAAGGAAAAGAACAAATAGAGATAGTCCTTGACAGTGACATAGACGAAGCTCCCAATTTGTGATCTTCTTCGTGTGCTCTATTTTCGTGATCTCTGAGGTAAGTCTATGATTGCTCTATCTTGATTCATCTTTTGTGCCATTGTTAGTTTAAAATACGGTTATGACAAACTAGATCTTTAAAATAAAGGGAATTGAAATGGCAATGACTTGTCATTTTGCCGAAACTTGACAGTGAGTTATATTTCCTAACAAATTAACGCATAGTCTCAACAGGTTACCGCGTAACTTTGATCATCAAGACTTAAATAGATATGAAGAAATCACCAATTATTTTTGCTTATGCTAAAATTTTAACCTGCTCATTTTATTGACGACTACGCCACACTTTTAATTGCTACTTCGTGGATTTTAATAGGGGTGTCAATGATTTTGTAAAAACCGATTTAACTGACCGAACCGAATCATATCGAACCAATTATTAGGATTTTTTATATAAATTTTTAACTGTATCGAAAATTTGCGTAGGTTCTTTATTTTATAAAAATAAATCGAAAAAATACCCAACCGTACCAAATATATTTATGTGTAAAATATATTTTATATATTAAGTTTAAAATTAATAAAACATTTAATTTTTTGTCGTGTAGGATGATGGAAATGACTACAAGTCGGCAACAGGTAATTACCACTAAAGTACCAACTCCGAAACGTGTTATGTTACTCCTATTGAAATTATATTAATCTAGCACCTCGAGTAGTAACTACTTAGTTACAAGGTATTCCAACGATCTTGAGTAGCAAGCTACAAAGCATTAGATATCTTTCCTCTCGTATGATTTAAGTTCTTTTAACGGATACTGAATCTTATTAGACTCAGTTCTCGTGTCTCATCTTGATTGAGTACTTCGCATTCGTGCGATCTAAATTCCTTGTCTTTGTTTAATATTAGTGGGATGGATCTCTATTCTTGTCATGATTCATGTTTTCTTGATTTTTCACCTTTTATACAATAAAATGTCTAGAGAGTTTTTTGCCAAAGTCTTATTAGTATCGTGTACAACTTCTAGTTATGACTTTTATATGACATTTTTTTATGAAATATCAAAAGATTAACTGAACCGTACCGATACCGAAGAATAACCCAGATGATGGGACGGTTTCAAAATGTTTAATTTTAATTATACAAAATAAAATAATCGAAAAATTAATATGATATAAATTTTATAAAATATACGCTCAAACCGTACCATTGACATCCTAGGTTTTAGTGATACAAAAAATAGTTGTGGGATCAGTGATCACGTTAACGAATACAAAAAAAATAAAATAAAATTGTGACTTTATGGTAAAGTTCAATTGATTGAAATTAACCCAGAAAAAAAACTTTTAGTTACCGTAGTAGAATAATTTAAGAATTGGAAATGAATTCAAGAGCAGCAAGTGGAAATCCGTAATAACATAATAAATAACATAAGAAACGGAGAAACAAAATATCAAAGAAAAATACTCCTACAGTAAAGTATGTATATATCACCCAACTATTGACACCTATCCCCATTTTATTTTTATATAAATAGCCTATAACTTTTCTTAGATAATGGACTCATACCACCATTTTTGTTGGAGCACTCATTCTCCAAACTCCCTCTTCACAACTAGAAGAGCGTGAGACCCTTTCAATTACTACAACTCCTTTGAAATAATCAAACAACACAAATTTCCAAACAACAAAAATTTATTTAAACCGTCTCTCCAGTTCTGCATTTGGATGAGACAATTCTGAGGCTTTATTCCCGTATGAAAAACATTTCTCTGCTCCGTTTTTGAGCATTCTAATCGTTAATTTATCGAGTTAGATTTGTGAAAAAAATGGAAGTAAATGGGGGACCAAGGAGGCTAGGGAGTAGTAGGAGTAGTTTGGGAAGAACAATGAGCAGAACGATGAGTAGAGCAAGTTGGAATGTAGAAGATGTGTTTAATCCAATGTCGAGTAGAAGAAGCACACGTGGTGAAGAAGATGAAGAAGCTCTTACATGGGCTGCATTAGAGAAATTGCCGACTTACGATCGGTTGAGAAAGACCGTGCTTAAATCGTTTGCTGAGAGTGAGAATCATCAAGGGAATAAGAAAGTTTTTCATAAGGAAGTTGATGTTCGAAATCTTGGAATGAATGAGCGCCAAGAGTTCATTGATCGATTTTTTAGAGTTGCTGAGGAAGATAATGAAAAGTTCTTGAGAAAGTTCAGGAGTCGAATTGACAAGTAAGTTTATTCTACTGTTACTTTTTCTGCACTTCACGTGAAAAAGCCATAATAAGGATAAACCAAATTCAAATTTATCATTTTTGAATCATATTCGTCATTATGTTAAAGAGATTTGAAAATTTATAAATTTACAACAAGTTCGGCTTTTAGCCTATTTACGTAATTTGAAGACAGGAATTTAATTGAACCCCTTCGTTGCACGTAGCTTTACTATGCAGCGATTATGATTGTGATCGTAGAGCTGATAGGAAAGAGTTTTTTTTTTTTTTTAAAAGTAAACATTTGATTTCTTTTGTGGGTGGGGTGGGTTTGTGATTTGTGAAGTCATGTTTGTTATCGAAGTGTCTTTGGTTGAATTATAAGAACGAGTCAAATCTCCAATGACAACACATCATGTACACATAATTATGGACTCTTCAATATCTTATCATGAACCATTTCAAATCAATTACACATGCATTGCATCACAAATTCACAATATGCAACTTGCTCTCACCAAACCGTTTTTTTTTTGACTTTTTGTTTTTCTAAGTCATGTAAAGCCAAAATGCTTTAAAACCTAACAAATCCACAACAGTATAGTTGACCCGCTCTATCCACAAATAAACATGCATTTTTTAAAGTTTTGCTTATATATCATTGGACTAGCTATGACAAGTTTAAATAAAGCAATATTATCGGTGAAAATTCATATAATCGTCTAATTTGCTTATGATGATTGGGACATAGTTAGTGTTGTTACTTTGAAAATTTGATCCTTGTTACTCTTACGCAGTTAAGTTGAGGTAAAAACAAAGGAAAAGTTGATATGTATGCAGAAGGCGTATGAAAAATGAAACCATTTATTAAAAGAAAAAGATTGATCACATAAATCCATCGCAAAAGTCAATGATGCTAATTATTGCCGAAAACGTTCTCTCCACCCTACATGTACTATCTGACAAACCATTGAAAACAAAAATCTTCGTTCTTAGGACAGGTCCACATATACAATATTATAAAGATTTAATTTATACGCACAAAAAGTTTAATTTATATGTTACTAATTTCACTTTTTTGTTGACGGATACATTGAATGGTTATTTTTTTTACACTATCCGTGTATTGAAGTTAACTCCTTTTATAATCTAATAAACCTAAATATCGAACAATTTGATTATTTACTTAAGTTTTAATACATATATTATTTTGTGGTTGCAGAGTTGGAATTACCCTTCCTACAGTAGAAGTTCGGTACGAACATTTAACAATAGAGGCTGATTGCTATATTGGTGACAGAGCTCTTCCCTCGCTGCCTAATGCTGCCAGAAATATTGCTGAATCAGCTTTGAGTTGTGTAGGAATTAATTTGGCAGAGAAAACAAAATTAACAATCCTTAAAGATGCTTCTGGAATAATCAAGCCATCTAGGTAATTGTAATTAATTATTAGTATTACATTAGTCTTCTTACTATTGACCTCATATACTTTTACTTGGTAAGTGCTAGTACTAATTACTCGTAAATTATTATTCCGTCTGGTTCAAAAAGAGTGTCCACTTAATCATTTGCACACTCCTTAAGAAATCATAACTCGTAGGCAAAAATAAGTGATTTGACTAAACTATCCCTAATTAAATAAGTATTGAAATTTGGTCACTTAACACTTAATAAAGACAAATCTGAAAAAATAAGATTGATTTTTTCTCGATTTAATAAGTGAATACTCTTTTTGACTAAAAAAATTAAGGCTAAGTGGACATTTTTTTTTTAACCGAAGAGAGTAATATTAAAGCAACACTTCACTGTTTCTGGTCATCTATATCCATAATAAAAAAATTCCAGTTTCACTAAAATTTAAATTTAATTTGCTCTATGAAAATGAGAACTAACCAATTGGTCATATGTTACGTAACCATGACATATCCAATGCTGACTTTTTATAAACATGTGTAAACACAATCTTTACAGGATGACCCTTCTATTAGGACCGCCATCTTCTGGGAAAACGACCCTTCTATTGGCTTTAGCTGGAAAATTAGACCCTAGCCTAAAGGTCAGTTACTTCTCATATTAACTCACATTTTACACATGTTATTGTAAATTAATGAATTGTCAACTTAAACAAGCATGCTAATTATATGAAAATTATGGAACAGGTTAAAGGAGAAATCACATACAACGGGCATGGGTTAAAGGAATTTGTACCTCAAAAAACATCGGCATATATTAGTCAAAATGATGTTCATGTTGCTGAAATGACTGTCAAAGAAACTCTTGATTTTTCTGCTAGATGCCAAGGGGTCGGCTCTCGTTATGGTACTTTAATTTTTACTCTTCAATCCTCCCTAATCCCTTCATTTTCGATATATTCTTTTGTTAATTACATACAATAAAATATTTATTTAAATTCGTAGAACTTCTAACGGAGCTTGCAAGGAGAGAAAGGGATGCTGGAATCTTCCCGGAGGCTGAAATCGATCTTTTCATGAAGGTAACCTTTTGGTGACATTCTAACTATGTTACATTTTCTATGTTCTATGATTTTGTTTTTTTAATCACTTGCATGGATGTCACAACAATATACTAATGCTTCTTTTAATGTTAAATTTAGGCAACTGCTATGGAGGGAGTTGAAAACAGCCTTATCACTGATTACACACTCAGGGTAAGTGAGACTGAGACCCTACCATTACTTAATTTCATTACTTTTCACTTTATGCCTATTTGTTTCATAAAGCAATAAAAATATATAGGAGTGGGTATTTACTTACAACTTGATAATTGACTTTTGAAAGTTTTGATGTGTCTGAACTAACCACTTCCCTGTTTCCTGTTTCCTCCCACCTTTTCTTGAAAATTTATCATTTTTTGTTTTTTGGGTCAAATTTCTATACTCACCAACTCTATTGTTCTGATGTTAAGTCTACAGAGCATTCACCACTTTGACCTCTTTGAGATTTGATTTTTTGATTTGAAAATTTTAACATCTATTAAATTAATTAGAACTTATTATTTCTGTAGTGAAAAAAAAGTATCTTAAGAAAATTTTGGAAAGATAGAGGTGTTAGGTAAACAAACACAACATTAGTTGCTGAACTAAATATAGAATTGCAGTTGGATTTGTGGTGAACTAAAATGGAAAAAAAAAGTGCAGATTTTGGGACTTGATGTGTGTCAGGACACCATTGTTGGGGATGAAATGATACGTGGAATTTCTGGTGGCCAGAAGAAGCGTGTCACAACAGGTTAATTCTAAACTCCTTTATCAGGTTAAATTATATTCAATAACAAGTAACTATCTATAACAAACACGATTTGAGAAATAAAAGCTAATAACATGTTAAAATTACATTGAATGAGGCATCAGAACATATAAATTGAAATACAAGTCTTTCCAAGATTTTTAATTTTAAATATTTTGCGACATATAATCAACCTTCTAATGAAGAAGAATACTCAATTATCTAAAGACTTTTAACCAAATAATGCTTCTGTTGACTTAATATGAAAGGAGTTAAACTACCAAACCACATCTCCCATATAGGTCTGCGCAACTTTAACGCACTTTCTTGTTGGATGACCACCAAAATGTACTTCACCTAACTCTATTTGACTATATTCTGAAATGACTAAAGTATCAATTAAGAGTTAAAGACTATTTCCTTACACATCGCCTCAAAATGATACTAATAAAACGTGTTTACTATGAGAACTGGAAAAGGTTAAAGTTAGGTACCTAATATAATTGCTTATGCTTCATAATTAAGCTTTATAGCGGTACTTTTAAATAATTATGAAACTTAGCTATATTTTACATTTTATAACAGATATACGTTGATACATGTATCACTAAATGTGGGCACTATTCCTGTATGCGCACATGTACTGTGTATATGTTATCAATTATATACAATATATCAGTGTGTATACACATTTATCTATACAATGTATTATAATGTATATACACAGTGTATCAGTGTATATACATTTGTATATATATATATATATATATATTGATACAGTAGCACGCACATACAGTATATATGTTATGTTTTGAAAGAAAAAAAATATCATTATTTTCAGCAAAAATGGAGCACGAATCTCTCTACCCATGCTATTTTCCCATAGTTTTAATCATCTCTCTTAAATAAATAAGATTATTTTTGTAGACATCCAATCAAAATGCAGTGCATTATCAAACTAAATAGTAATGGGCTAATAATATTGGCTTGGAACAGGGGAGATGATTGTTGGGCCAACAAAAACACTATTCATGGACGAAATATCAACTGGACTGGACAGCTCCACTACATTTCAGATAGTAAAATGCTTACAGCAAATTGTACATCTTACAGAGGCCACCATCTTGATGTCTCTCCTCCAGCCTGCTCCTGAGACATTTGATCTTTTTGATGATATTATTCTCTTATCTGAAGGCCAGATTGTTTATCAGGGCCCACGTGAACATGTACTTGAGTTCTTTGAAACTTGTGGTTTTAGATGTCCAGAAAGAAAGGGCACTGCTGACTTCTTGCAAGAGGTAATTATCAAATGGACCTTAAGAACTAATGGGCCTACAAAACCCACTATTTCAAATAAGTTGATTAACACTAGCAATGGAAAAGAATCTTACACTATCAGATTACTTCAAAGATGTAATGATAAGTAACTAACTACTCATATCTATGTTGCTATCCTTCAAAAATGTCGGCTAGTGGAGTATAGGCACTGGTGCAGCGGCAGTTTTGGAGGATTCAAGCAACATACCTTGTAATAACATGAATTATTATATATTAACCTGAAAAATAAATAGACAACCTGTAACAAGTTAATAGTGTAAAGATTTTTACAATGCCATGCATATTAGTTGAATCTCTTTTTGTATTTGCAACATAATCTAACATGTAATTTGTTGAATAGGTTACATCAAGAAAGGACCAAGAGCAGTACTGGGCAAATAGACATAAGCCATATCAGTACATTTCAGTAACTGAATTTGCAAAGAGATTCAAGCGCTTCCATGTTGGCCTACGTATAGAAAATGAGCTCTCAGTTCCCTATGACAAATCAAGAAGTCACCCAGCAGCTCTAATATTCAAGAAGTACACTATCCCTAAACTAGAGCTTCTAAAGGCGAACTTAGACAAAGAATGGCTATTGATCAAGAGAAACTCTTTTGTTTACATTTTCAAGACTGTACAAATCGTTATCGTTGCACTCATTGCATCAACCGTGTTCTTGAGGACCAAAATGCGCACCAGGACTGTAGATGACGGTACTACCTACGTTGGTGCACTCCTATTTGGAATGGTCACCAATATGTTTAATGGTTTCTCTGAACTCTCGCTCATGATACAGAGGCTTCCTGTTTTCTACAAGCAGAGAGACCTTCTTTTCCATCCACCTTGGGCTTTCACTTTACCAACTGTGCTCCTAAAGGTTCCAATTTCTGTGTTTGAGACTATTGTGTGGATGGTCATGACATATTATACAATCGGGTTTGCCCCTGAAGCTAGCAGGTAACTCGACAATCGTTTCGCACATTTCAATTTGTATATTTGAATCGAAGGAAAAGATGTCAAATACAGTCAAATCTCTCTATAAAGGTGTCGCTTGTCCAAATATTTTTTGGCTGCTACTAGCTAGATGTTGTTATAGAAAACATATAATATAACATAATATAAAAGTCAGTTCCAAAGAAAACTAGGCCGTTATAGTGAAATGTTGTTATAGAGAGGTCTGACTGTACAACTGATCTTAAGGGACTAGCCAAAGCATGCAACACTGCAAAATTATATGATTTGGTAGTTTTAAATGGGAAATTTGCGTTCCTTGGCTGACTATTAAAATTAGCTTTGCTGTTATTCTCCTTTGCTCAGGTTCTTCAAGCAATCACTGTTGGTGTTTCTGATCCAACAAATGGCTGCTGGATTATTTAGGGTCACAGCAGGAGTTTGTAGGACTATGATTATCGCAAACACTGGTGGAGCACTCATGCTCCTTTTTGTGTTCTTATTGGGTGGTTTCATCCTGCCTAGAGGTTAGTTCAAGAACAGTAACATGTAGAAGATATTACCATTTGTTTTCTATTTGATACCAATTAAGAAAATCACAGCCGGAATAAAGAATTAGAAATGCCTGATTTTTCTGGGGAATAGTTCACAAAGTTTCAATCACTGACAAAGTGCTTGCTGGCTTACTTGTAACAGCATCAATTCCAGTCTGGTGGCGATGGGGATTTTGGGTTTCACCTCTTTCCTACGCGTTCAACGCCTTTACTGTAAACGAAATGTTTGCTCCAAGGTGGATGAACACATTTGTAAGTTTGCTTCTACGTTCTCCTTGGCACTTACCTCTCTTGACCATATTATCAAGTGAAACATGATGCAATCCAAAAAGAAACAATGTTATTTGTCTTAAGTTCATAACCATATGTAATCCCATTCACAGGCCCCAGATGGAGTTACTAGATTGGGTGTGCAAGTGATGAAAAACTTTGGCGTTTTTACCGAAAGAAGATGGTTCTGGATTGGTGCTGCTGCTCTTCTGGGGTTCACAATTCTCTTCAACATTCTTTTCACCTTTGTCCTTATGTATCTCAGCCGTAAGTACTCACTCCTCAGAATGTACTATGGTATTTGCTATTGAGTGTATTATCTAAACCTATTAGACCTTTTGTTACCCTATCAGCTCTAAACAAGCCACAAGCTATACTATCCAAAGAGCAAGCCAGAATTATGGAAGCTGATCAAGAAGAAAGCACGGACCCCCCTAGACTCAGAATCAACAAGTCGATAAGAGATGATCTCCCTCGATCCTTATCTGCAGCAGATGGAAACAGGACAAGTATGTTATTTAGCCCATCAACCACAGAATATGCTTGGGGAATATCAGTAATGCTTACAATAAAATTATTCTTTTGCAGGAGAAATGGAAATCCGACGAATGAGCAGTCGTACCAGCTCTACTGGACTCCATAGAAACGACGATGCAAATCTTGAGGCTGCAAATGGTGTTGCAGCAAAGAAAGGAATGATTCTGCCATTTACCCCTCTGGCAATGTCCTTCGAGGATGTCAGCTACTTTGTCGACATGCCACCTGTAAGAGCCATACTAATTTATTGCTCCTCAATCCGCTTATCAGGGAGTATCCGATGATTGAACTGGAACCTACTTAATGATTTTTTTCAGGAGATGAGGGACCAAGGAGTGACAGAGGAAAGACTTCAATTGCTTCGCGAAGTAACTGGTGCATTTAGGCCGGGAGTATTGACAGCACTAATGGGAGTCAGTGGAGCAGGGAAAACTACCCTCATGGATGTTCTAGCTGGACGTAAGACTGGAGGTTATATTGACGGTGATATAAGAATATCTGGATTTCCAAAGAAGCAAGAAACATTTGCCAGAGTTTCAGGATATTGTGAACAAACTGATATACACTCACCTCAAGTAACTATACATGAATCTTTGATATTTTCGGCTTTCCTCCGGCTCCCTAAAGAAGTCAGCAAAGAAGATAAGATGGTACGGAACAATACCTCCTTATGTTATACTGTAATAATTTTATAGGAAAAATACCGAGTTTTTCTGCCTTTTCCAGGTTTTTGTGGATGAAGTAATGGATCTGGTTGAGCTAGACAATATGAAGGATGCAATTGTGGGGCTACCAGGAGTTACTGGTTTGTCAACAGAACAAAGGAAAAGATTGACCATTGCAGTAGAGCTTGTTGCAAATCCTTCAATTATATTCATGGATGAACCGACTTCTGGTCTTGATGCAAGAGCAGCAGCTATTGTTATGAGAACTGTGAGAAACACAGTAGACACAGGAAGAACTGTCGTCTGCACAATACATCAACCAAGTATCGATATATTTGAAGCATTTGATGAGGTAAAATACGTGATCTTCTTAACTTCCGGACCATCCAGTCTGAAAAAAAAATGTCTCTTAGCTCCGTAAGCCCCCTTTCTCTAATATGTACTACTTTCTTCTGCACACCAGCTGCTTCTTATGAAAAGAGGAGGACAAGTAATCTATGCAGGCCCGTTAGGTCGACATTCTCAGAAAATTATCGAGTACTTCGAGGTACTTAATGATTGCTGAATTATACATACAAATTACTAAAGAACCACCTCATTTTTTGCTTATAAGTGTCACCTAAAAGTGTACTAATTCAACCATCTAATGCAGGCAATTCCAGGAGTTCAAAAAATTAAAGAGAAATATAATCCAGCTACCTGGATGCTAGAGGCGAGTTCAATTTCCACAGAAACTCGACTAGGAATGGATTTTGCTGAATACTACAGATCGTCAGCTTTGCATCAGTAAGTCAAAATGAGTGAAACTGCAAAATGTCTTTGGCACATTTGAAATAAAACACTGTAATAATGTATATCGATTCATGCAGACGAAATAAGGCTCTTGTCAAAGAGTTGAGCATACCTCCTCCTGGAGCCAAAGACCTAAACTTTACCACACAATATTCCCAGCCTGCATGGGGCCAGTTCAAATCCTGCTTATGGAAACAATGGTGGACTTACTGGAGAAGTCCAGACTATAACCTTGTCAGATTCTTCTTTAGTCTGGCTGCAGCACTACTGATAGGGACAATTTTCTGGAATGCTGGCAGTAAAAGGTATATCCCTAATTTAAAACTAACCCATAGATTTCATGGGATTGTGTAAACCAGACAATCTAAAAGATCGATCACTAAGTCCATCCTTTATTTTTTCTGTGCTACAGACAAAATAGCGGTGATCTAATGACAGTCATCGGGGCAATGTATGCAGCTGTGCTGTTTGTTGGAATCAATAATTGTTCGACCGTACAGCCAATTGTAGCTGTTGAAAGAACCGTCTTTTATAGAGAAAGGGCTGCTGGGATGTATTCAGCGTTACCATATGCTATGGCACAGGTAAGGATCATCCAACAAAACTGAGACAACATATAGATTATCTAATCTAAAATCACTAGCACCAGGATGAAAAGAAAAAGACAAGACAAAACTAACACATACTAAGCATGCGTATGATATTTTTAGGACATATTTTCTTACTCAGTCTCAGTAATTGCTATAATACATTTGGCTTTGTAGGTAATTGCGGAAATACCATACATACTCGTCCAAACAACATACTATACTCTTATAGTGTATGCCATGGTGGGCTTTGAGTGGACGGCGGCTAAATTCTTCTGGTTCTATTTTATAACCTTCTTCTCCTTCCTATACTGGACATACTATGGAATGATGACTGTTTCTATCACCCCAAACCACCAAGTAGCTGCGATTTTTGCTGCCGCTTTCTATTCTCTTTTCAATCTTTTCTCGGGTTTCTTCATCCCCAGACCAGTAAGTCAACTCTTCTTTACAGGCATTCAAACATATAAAAATAAATCTTGAACATGACGAAGATACTAATACTACTTTTTCTCATTAAAATCTCAGAGAATTCCCATGTGGTGGATATGGTATTACTGGATCTGTCCAGTTGCATGGACTGTTTATGGTTGCATTGTGTCACAGTATGGTGATGTGGAGGATACTATCCAAGTTCCAGGTGTATTTCCAGACCCTATGATTAAGGACTACATTAAAGATCATTTCGGATACAATCCGGACTTTATGGCACCAGTTGCTGTGGTTTTGGTTGGTTTTGCAGTCTTTTTCGCCTTTATGTATGCTTATGCTATCAAGACATTGAACTTCCAAACTAGATAGATAGATATGGATAGTTACAAAGGCTTGTAAATATTACCTGAAGCCACCTATTTTTTCACAATATTTCGTGGCAATTGTTATATATTATCCTTAAGAATCATATGGGAAGAGACATAAAAAGGGTATACACCTCTAGGATCTTTAGTATGTGTTGTATTTAGGAGTTTTGCAGATAATTATTTCTATAGCACTGAGGGATATTCTTTGTTATGAAACTCAAGCGTAGTTTCCTCAGAATAGCATAAAAATGTAAACGATAACCCTTCTTCCAGAGGGCAAAATGTAATTGTAAATTACTAGTGCTTTATTCAATAAGATAATCTATTTTGTTTACCTCATGCAGTGTAATACGTATGGTTTACATGAAGAATCAGCAATCCATAAATTTGGTACTTTTAAGTTATAAAACTAGCCTACACTCACACAGAAATGCACAATCCTTTCTTTTTCCTTATTGTTGAGGTGTCCTAGTTGCCACCTGTATTAACATTTTCGAGAATTACGGTCCTTGCTAATTAAACTAACCATTACCTATTTCACCAATTAACAAATTGGGTTCCAAATTGCATAGAGTAGTATGCTCAACCTTTTCATCAAGCCTTACTGCCTACTTCTAAAGCAGCAAGAATATTATCACAACCGCAATAAGAGAAATTGTGTCAAAACATGAGTATAAATTACATTAGGATAAACATAGTACCTGCTTCTTCTAGCACTCTCCTTAAAACAGAGAAAATTACAACTCTGCTGCTTGGATGTTACAAGTGAATTCAGACGAACTGGAGACTAACTTTGGGTTATATTTTGCTGATCATCTGATACATGTATTTTGTGGTCTTGTAATTCAGTTGCCAATATTGTGATTCTAGAGAATTTCCTACTCAGTTAGTTAGTCCAGAACTGTTAGTTTGTTAGTTACAGCTGTCAAGAAAGTAGTTAAGCAGTTGGAGCAGTTATTGAAATTGGATCAGTTGTGATCTATATAGCATTGTATTCAATTCATTCTAGAATCATCTATGAAAATATATCATTTCTCTTATCCTACTTTTTCTTCCTAAAATCACCTAAATCCCCCATTTTCTTAACTGTTAAGCTCGAGTTTCCTCTGTTGAAACTCCTCTACAGTTACCTGAATTCTCGATTAGTTCTTAATCCTGCAATTCAGTTATCAGTGGTATCAAAGCCATTGAATCCTCGGCATCAATGGCAAAAGGCACTAGGGAAAATGGAGAACAAACTAGTGGAGATTCTTCTTCTGAAACGGGAGAACTAAGAGAGATGATGCAAAAGATGTTAGCAGAATTGGGAACCTTGGCAGGTGATGTATCCAATTTGAAGAAACTGGATCAAACAGTACTCGAATTGAAGAATCAACTCACAAATACAGATGGACGTAGGCGAGATAAAATTCCAATGGAACACGAACAAGAAGATCCAATTAGGGTGGATCACTTAGAAGAAAGAAGGGCCAGAACTGAAGAAAGGGTCCAAAGAGGAAGGAGCCCTGCTAGCTATACTTCTCACCATTCGAACTTCTCTAAATGGTCAAGAATGGATTTCTTAAGGTTTACTGGGGAAGATTTAAGTTCTTGGTTGTTCAAAATCGAACAATTCTTTGAAATGGAAAATGTTCCAGGCCATGAGAAAGTTAATGTAGCTGCTTTACAATTGGAGGGTGAAGCCATACAATGGCATTTGTCCTTTATGAGATATAGAAAATACCTTCAACCTGCTACTTGGAATGATTATGTCATGGCGATGGTGGAAAGATTTGGTACAGATTTTGATGATCCCATGGAGGAAATCAAGAAGGTGAAGCAAGTAGGAAGTGTGGTGGAGTATCAGGCTATTTTTGAAAGGAACTTGACTAGGGTCACCTTGTCTCAAGAAAATGCTATCAGTTGCTTCATTGGAGGACTGAAACCTGAGTTGAACATAGCTGTTAAGAGGGATAAACCTATCACATTAACACAAGCTTACAAATTTGCTAGAATGAAAGAGGCATATCTTGCTGCTGTAATAAAAAGTTCTTTTCCTGCTATGAGTTCAAGCAATGTGGGAAATTCTTCAAGAAGGTTTAATGATCAGAGGGGGCAGTACAACAAACCTATTTTGCCAACACCTAATAGAGGAGGACAACCAACTCAAAGAGGATTCAATCGAAGAACCCTTACACCAGAAGAGATGAATGAAAAAAGGGCTCAAGGACTTTGCTTCTTTTGTAATGAGAAGTATGTTCCGGGCCACAAGTGCAGGAATTTGAAACAAATATATCTTCTTGAGTTAGAAGAACAAGAAGAAGAAGATCAGTGTTGTGAACAAGAATCACCAACTGAGGAGGCAGATCAAGCAATAGAGCAAATCCAAGAAAAATTAGAGATTTCCATGCATGCTTTAAATGGATCACTGGGGTATAGGACCTTAAGAGTTACGGGTTATCACTCTAAGAAACCTTTACACATATTGGTGGACACAGAAAGTTCACACAACTTCATTGATCCATCACTGGTGGAACAGTTGGGGTGTCCTGTTGTTCAAACCATTTCTCAACCAGTTGCTACAGGAAATGGTAGCATACCAGTGGACAAGATGTGTAGGATCTCTTGGTTATTACAAGGAGCAGAATTTTCAGCTGAATTCTTGGTGTTACCCTTGGGCAACTGTGGGGTAGTCCTAGGGGTTTAGTGGTTATTGACATTAGGTGATATCAAAATGAACTTTAGAAATTTAACAATGGAGTTTATGTATAAGGGCAAGAAACATGTTCTAAGGGGTGCTGGTAAACATATATTGAACACTGGAGCTGGGAAACTAGCCAAGATTCCATCAGGTAATCATACACAACTCTATATGCTTCAGTTGGTATCCAATTTGAATGAAGAAAGACAATGGTATTCTCTAGAAACTAAGAACACATCTGTCACTGATCCTGCCCTAGCCAGTTTACTACTTGAGTTTAAAGAATTATTTGCAGAACCAACTACACTCCCACCTTCTAGAGGAGTGTTTGCTCATAGGGTAGTGTTGCAAGCTGGTACTGAACCAATCAATAAAAGACCATACAGGTATCCATCAGTTAAAAAGGATGTGATAAAGTCTTTAGTTAATCAAATGCTTAAACAAGGGATCATTCAACCAAGTTGTAGTCCCTTTGCTGCACCTGTTGTATTAGTTGGAAAAAAAGATGGTACATGGAGATTATGTGTTGACTATAGAGATTTAAACAAAGCTACTGTGAAGAACAAATTTCCTATTCCAATAGTAGAAGATTTGTTAGATGAACTTGGAGGGTCTGAAATTTTTTCAAAAATTGATCTCAGAGCTGGTTATCACCAACTGAGAATGGCTACTGAGGATGTACCAAAAACTGCATTTAGGACTCATTCCGGTCATTATGAGTGCCTTGTTATGCCATTTGGTCTATCAAATGCCCCTGCAACTTTTCAAGGCCTGATGAATTCTGTGTTTCAGCAATTCTTAAGGAAATTTGTGCTTGTTTTCTTTGATGACATACTGATTTACAGCAGAGATATTAAAACACATTTGATACACTTAAGGGCTGTTTTTCAAGAGATGCAAAAACACCAGTTGTATGCCAAGCAAAGTAAGTGTTTCTTTGGGGTTGACAGGATTGAATACTTGGGACACTTCATTACCAAGGAAGGGGTTTCTACTGATCCTCAAAAGATAGAATCAGTTCAGAAATGGCCTATGCCAACAACTCTGAAAAAATTGAGAGGGTTCCTTGGATTAGCTGGTTATTATAGAAGATTCATCCGAGGATTTGGAGTGATTTCTAGACCATTAACTGATCTTTTGAAAAAGGACAGTTTCAAATGGTCTCAACAAGCAACTGGTGCTTTTGAAGCATTGAAATCTGCTTTGACAAAGGCTCCTATACTTGCACTACCTGACATCACCAAGACTTTTGTGGTGGAGACTGATGCTAGTGGATATGGTATTGGGGCTGTACTGATGCAACAAGGTCACCCTATAGCTTTCATTAGTAAAGCATTATCACCTAAGCATGCTGCCTTATCAGTATATGATAGAGAGTTACTGGCCATTGTTCATGCAGTGACAAAATGGTCTCAGTATCTGTGTTATATCCCGTATTTTCGTACGATGAATTATTCATAAGCTGAGGTGGGGTCCACATGTCGAGATTTTTTTTTAGAACATATGACAAGTTATATGAATAATATATGCGAAGTTAAACACAACCCAAGAAGGACCCTTGAGCCAAATCAAAGTGAAAGCCCTCCAAAATAATATTTTTAAGATACGTTTTCGGGTGATTTGATTTCGGGAGGTCATAACCTTATCGTCCTTTGGGAATTTGGGAAAACTCCCAGAATGAAAGTTGTAGATAATTGAAATAGCTTTCCAACCATAGGTCGTGGGTCTTCATGTGACATCGGGATAAGGAGATATGAACATTTTAAGGCAGAAAGGTCAAGCTGGGCAATGAATTCGGCCCAACCCGATTCCAAGTCGGGTCAGCCCATTTTCTTTGCCATTTAATGAAAAAATTCGGCCTTCTCTTTCATTTTCAGACCTCAAAAAAACCCAGAAATTTCAGAGGTAGAGAGAGAGAGGAGGGATAGAGAAAAAAACCAAATTTTGACCACAATCTAAGCCCCGAATCGCGAAGCTCCTGAAGAGAAAAGTGTTGTACGTCGCGTTGCCTTCAATTTGAGCTAAAAATCATCCAAGAAAGAGAGGGTGGAAGTGGTTGCTGCATAATTAAGGTAAGATTAGGTCCATTTTTCATTGTTAACAAGTTTATTTAGAGTTTTAACGGATTAGAACGGAGAAAATAACATTATAAACTCGTTTGTTGTTTTGTTGGGATTTATGGATTAAGGGGCTGTTTTAGGTGGATTAAATGGATGGAATTAGCTGAGTTATGATGTATAATAATTGTTGACATTGTTGTTGAAGTTGTTGATAAGTTGTTGTTCTTGAATTTGGGAGAATAAAGCGTATAAAGATATTGTATACAAAGCGTATACCGAGCTGTTTTGTGCCGATATATGGGGCTGTTTTATGTAATTTTCGTGACTGTTTGTGACTATATTTTGGAGTTGTTTGGTATAATATTTGTGGCTGTTTTGCGATGATATTTTGGGGACTGTTTTATGGTCGTTATGGACTGTTTTGTAGGCTGGAATATCGGGGGATTGGCTGTAGTTGTTGTTGTTATATTATGGATATACGGAAATAAAGAAGTGTATACAAGCATTGGCATCCGAATGTATATTGGGCTGTTTTGGGAGTAATTTAAGAATGGATTTAAGTCTAGTTTGATATGAAATTGTTGGTATTGTTGTTGTTGGTATTTTGATTGATGTTTGGCTAAGTTGGAATTTCGAGGATTGTTAAGTTTACAGGGGAAATGCTGCCCAATTTTTTCTAGAATTTACGACGCGTCCTTATAATCTATTAACTAATGTTAATATGAATTCTCCCGTGAAGGTAACGACGTGACATTGGAGGAGAGCAAGTGAACGATAACATAGCTAAACGACAAAGGTATGTGAGGCTAGTCCTTTCTTTCAAATGGCATGAATCCTATAGCATAAGTTCTTTTCCTCTTCATGAGTTTCTATTTTCCGGAAAGCTAGAAGCCTAAGTCCATAAATGTCTATATAAGATAAGAGATATGATATGATGATGCCATATTGATAATGATGCTATTTATTGCTTACACTCACCTTATGTACTAATTCCTTCAAGGTGAGGCAGAATGTCAATAATTGCTCCATAATGAAATCGGGGGATCACGACCTTACGTCACCCCGATAGAGTATAGTTGATCTTGAGTCTTATGCATGTACTATGATAAGCATATTATTACAAGTATTTTTTATGAGCATGTCATGATCATATTACACCGCGCCTAGTTGGCCGGGCAGTCACCGCCAAGGCGGGCAGCTATACGGATACACCATGACCTTCTGGCATGGGCAGACACCACTAGTGGGCGGAATGAGATGGTACCCCGGACGCGGGAGGCCTGGACGCGGGCTAATGTTATTGATTATTACACCGTTCCGATATGGACGGGCAGCTTGCATATTATGCATATATGAGATTATGATGAGTATGAGTAAGACAGCATGCATTACTTCTTTTATGATTGTCATTCAGATTCAGATGTTTCATATTGATGTTCACATTATATTATCACTGTCTTTCTTCATTGTTTATGCCTCTCATACTCAGTACAAGGTTCGTACTGACGTCCGTTTTCTTTGGACGATGTGTTCATGCCCACAGGTAGACAGGAAGGTGAGCTTGGTCCAGACCCTTAGTAACTGTCAACTGATCGAGAGCACTCCATTGTCCGGAGGTGCTTATGGTTCTTCTTTTGGTATATATGCATATTTTGGGCATGACGGAGTCTTGTTCCGTCTATATGTTTAGTATGTCAGTAGAGGCTCGTAGATACGCAGTGTGGGTCAGATGATCTCGCAAGATGTTATTATTATGTATATGTTATTTTGATGGCCGAGAGGCAAATGTATATAAGTATTTATGTTTTTATATAAAATATGATTTCCCTACAATTCGTGTATAAAATTGGTAAAAAGGCATTAAATGAGTAAGATGAGTATTAGAATGAGTGGTGCTCGGTGGCTAGTCCCGGGTACCCGTCACGGCCCCTAGCTGGGTCGTGACAATCTGTTAGGCCAGAAATTTATCATCAAGACTGATCAAAAGGCTTTGAAGTATTTGATGGAACAAAAATTGCATACCAACTCTCAGCTGCTATGGTTGACTAAGTTGTTACCATTTGACTACACTATTGAATACAAAAAGGGGATGGAAAACAAAGTAGCTGATGCTTTATCAAGGGTGACTGGTGCTGAGCTTATGACCTTATTGATTTCTCCTACAGACACTGATCTACTTCAAGCTATAATTGCTAGTTGGGCCACTGATAAGGAGCTCAAAGACTTAATTGAACACCTGCTGGCTACTCCTGATGCTCATTCACAATTTACTTGGTTGAATAACCAGTTGAGAAGGAAGGGGAAACTGGTAGTTGGCAAGGTACCTCAATTGAGGTCTAAAATCATCAAACTATGGCATTCTAGTCCTCAAGTTGGTCACTCAGGGGTGGAAGCAACCTTGAAAAGGTTGTTGACATTATTCTATTGGAAAGGCATCAGGTTGGACGTGAAACAGTTTATTCAGAACTGTGTTGTGTGTCAAAGAAGTAAGTCTGATCTAGCTGCTTACCCAGGCTTACTCCAGCCTCTTCCCATCCCTGAGGTGGTGTGGTCACAGATAAGCATGGATTTCATTGATGGTCTACCAAAATCACAGGGTCATGAGGTGATATTAGTGGTTGTTGATAGATTAAGCAAGTACGGCCATTTCATCCCTCTGAAACATCCCTATACTGCCCAGTCTGTTGCCAAAGTTTTCTTGGATAATATTGTCAAGCTCCATGGTTTACCTGATTCTATCATTAGTGACAGGGATGCTGTTTTCCTCAGTTCTTTTTGGCAAGACTTGTTCCACTTGCAAGGTGTGCAATTGAACACTTCTACAGCATATCATCCTCAGTCTGATGGTCAGACTGAGGTCTTAAACAGGTGCTTAGAAACCTACTTGAGATGTTTTTGTCTTGAAAATGCTACTAACTGGTTTTCTTGCTTACCCATGGCTGAGTACTGGTATAACACATCCTACCATTCAGCTATTAAAACAACCCCTTATGAAGCTCTCTATGGCAGACCCCCTCCTCTCCATTTACCTTACTTACCTGGGGAATCAGCTTCAGCTGAAGTTGATCATACATTACTCCAAAGAGAATTGAAGCTACAACTCTTGAAGCATCACTTGGTTAGAACCCAACTCAGAATGAAACAGCAGGCAGACAACCATAGAAGTGACAGAAATTTTGATGTAGGGGATTGGGTGTTTCTCAAGGTGCAACCTTACAAGCAATCTACCTTCTCTTCTCAACCCTTCCACAAACTAGCAGCCAGATACTATGGTCCATTCCAAATTCTCAAGAAGGTTGGCCCAGTAGCTTACACTTTACTGTTTCCACCATCAGTCAAAATCCACCCCACTGTTCATGTTTCTCTTCTTAAGAAATGTCATGTTGTACCTACTGAAATTGCTTACCCTCCCACCACTAATATTGCTAACCCTCACTGTCCCAATCCTGAATCCATATTACAAAGAAGAATGGTGAAGAAAGGCAACAAAGCAGTAGCTCAAGTTTTGGTGAAGTGGACTGGTTTGTCTGCTGATCATGCTACATGGGAGTATTTCAATGTTCTCAAGACCAGATTCCCTGATTTTGATCCTTGAGGACAAGGATCTTTTCTAGGATGGGAGTCCTGATACATGTATTTTGTGGTCTTGTAATTCAGTTGCCAATATTGTGATTCTAGAGAATTTCCTACTCAGTTAGTTAGTTAGTTAGTCAACAGACCAGCTAGTTAGTTAGTCCAGAACTGTTAGTTTGTTAGTTACAGCTGTCAAGAAAGTAGTTAAGCAGTTGGAGCAGTTATTGAAATTGGATCAGCTGTGATCTATATAGCATTGTATTCAATTCATTCTAGAATCATCTATGAAAATATATCATTTCTCTTATCCTACTTCTTCTTCCTAAAATCACCTAAATCCCCCATTTTCTTAACTGTTAAGCTCGAGTTTCCTCTGTTGAAACTCCTCTACAGTTACCTGAATTCTCGATTAGTTCTTAATCCTGCAATTCAGTTATCATCATCACAAATCATCTTCCTCGTTCCACTAACTATGACCTGTAAAAATTGGGAATTTGCTAACGAATTATATTCAGTGTTTTAAAAGGCGGGCACGCAAGGCGAGGCACTTTACTGAGGCACAGGGGTAAAATAGCGTAAAAAATTGAAGAATACTATAAATATAGCTCCATCTCCATAAAAAAAATTATTAGAACAATCTATTATATGCTACTTACAAGCACAAGTGACTGCTCGTTACTTTTTTGAGATAGTAGAAGACAAGATAAATAATTGAAAAAGAACATATATTAGGCATTCTAGCAATAAAAAAAGGTCGTGACTTTTAAATTTAATGTTTCGGTTCCTTTTTAAAATATTTGAATAATTTCTAGTTGACTTTTGAGAATTTGAGCATTATATTGAGGACTTATTTAATAAATTTTGTGTTAATTTGAAGAAGTTTTCTGGGCTTACGCCCCAACAAAAAAAACTCGCCTCAAATGCCCAAGCGTTCGCCTTTTGAGACTTTCATCTCGAACCATCGTCCCGGGGCATTTTTGATACGCCTCGCCCCGAGGCTCGCTCCGAAAACGCCTTTTAAAACACTGATATTTATATTTGTTATCATCTCTATTCAGTACTATCTTTATACTCCATAATAAATATTTATGGAATCAACCATATCAGTACCATTCTAATACACCTTATTCAGTATGAATCTCAACATTACTGATACACCTTATTTAAAATTATTCTTATACAACCTCTTGAGTATAAAATAGGTATTTGGAGTTTGAAAAATCTTGAGTGACCTATTGAGTGCTATAGACATAATTAAATTTTTTCTCTTACCCAAAAAAAATGTATGTAACTTTATTAGATAATTTCAAATAACTTAGAGTAATAGACTCCATCTTTCAACCACCCTCGAATTCTTTGAACAAGACTACAAGAGGCCACGCATTCAATTGGCATTCCACCTAAATTTTCATTTTTTGCTGCCCTTTTTTTTGGATGACCAACTTTTAACTCCTCACTCGTGACACAGGAGTGATACCTTTCGAAACGAATTTAATAGTAAGTTAATTGTTATTTCTAATAATCATACAAAGGAGATTGCATTTTGATATACATGAATAAAAATTTGACGATTCTTTTACACTAACGTTATAAATTTGAAAGTATTAATTCATATTTATTTAGTTTTCTTCTGTTGCTATATAATACTCCATCCGTTTCAATTTATGAGATAATTTTTTTGATTTTGCTATTTTCAAAAAACGGCTTCTCATTTTATGTTTAACGGAAACTGTTATAGCCGATAAACGTCATGGCATTCTTAAGACAATTTTTCAAAGCCTTATAACTATACGCATCTTATGACATGCTTAAAATTACAAATTTAAAAAATTCTCATTTTTTTTCTTAAATATAGTGTTTACTAAATAAATTCACATAAATTGAGAGAGAAAGAACATTAAAAGTATTAAGCATTGAATTGGATCCAGATTCCATTGGTCACAGAAAAAGTGGGTGGGGGAACTTGAGACATTGTTTGAGTGATAACATAGGACGGATTTTACAATAGACGTGGTGGGTGAAAACTGAAAAACAAGTTTGTCGGTTTGCAGTTCCAAAACAGTTGGCTGATAATGTGGTCACATAACATCTGGCTATTGTTTTGTTTTGTACTATTAAACATAAGGAAAACTAGGCGCTAGTGTACACTCCCCTGTTTTAATTTGTGTATCTTAGTTTAATAAGCATAGAGTACCTAAGGAATACTGAAAACAATAAGTTGCTAAATATAAAAAGTGTTTTTAAAAAAAAAAAAAAAAAAAAAAAACTAACACGTACATAAATTAAAATTGAAATAAAGATTACTTCTCATGTTGATGTTGCCAAAAGGCACAAAACGACAACTTGGAGAAGCATTTTCCAAGAGTACAGACAAGTTCTACGCATCCTGCATGAGGACTCTCACATCGGAAACTTGCTTGTTTTCATAAATCATAATCACAATCTGAACTTAGATATGTCACACGTCAGCTTTCAAATTTCAGTAGGATCTCAATCCTTGCCTCTCTATCGCCCAAACACATCCTTGTCAGCATCATTAGCTTAACCTAGGACTGAAGATTAACCTAAAACTTAGGGTGTGTTTAGTAAGCAGGAAAATATTTTCCCTGAAAATAATGATATTTGCTTACAGAAATAAAAAAAAATTAATTTGGAACATGAGATGCAAGATTGGGGTCACATATTTTATATTAAGGTAAGCACAATCCAATGATTTGTATCGAGCTACCTATATTATACAGTACTATTAGGTTTTGATTTTGGTTTTGTGTCTAACGGGGGCCATACCAATCTTGGAATATATTGTCACGTGAAATTCCATCTTGAAAATATCGATAGCCCACAGGGGATGCTCGTTATTAGTAGCACAAAAGTTGGTCACAAGAAACGTGAAAATATAATGTGAAGGGTAATCCTGGAATTAAGACTTAAGTACAGTGAGGTCCGTTCTATTTGGGGATGGGTTTAACATGGTCCCTTAAACATGAGTAGTTTTAGTCTTTTAAATTTGTAAAAAAGTGAGCGCTTTTGTCTCCATCATTTTTTTCTTTTTAAATTGACTATTAAATTTAACGAGAAATTTGAAAAAAAACATTTAACCAAAAACATCAAAAAAATCCTGTCAAATTTCAAATGCAAAAAACTATACCAAACGCTAAAAATAATTAAAAAAATACAACTTAAAAAGTTGTACAATACTCTAGAAATAGACCAAACTTATATCTGCAAAAACTTTACATTAAAGTATGACTTAAGTTCTTTCTTTTTCATAATTTTTACCTATTTGGTGGAGATTGAATATGCCCATTTCTGACAAATTTAAAAGATTAAAATTACAACTCCTTTTCTTTTGGTAATAAAAGGACTTATTATATTAAGAAACAGATTTAAAATTACTCAATAATGAGTATAATTTAATCTAATGGACCAAAACATGGGACTAATTTTGTTATTTTCGCGTGAAACTTACAGCGTCTTGTAGCCGCATTTTCCAAGCAAAAACCGTGATAAAAGCAAGCAGACTTAACAAGTAGGACACAGAAAAGATGACAAGTAGTACATACATAACAAGAAACCTTCACTCTTTCCCTTTTTCTCATCACTGAAAAAAGACTCCATTTTTCTCCTAATTCTCTCACAATGTTCTCATTGAATGGAAGCAATTTTACGGTAATAATTCTTCTACTCCCAAACCCCATTTCATTTTATCTCATCTTCTTCCTAAATCTCTACTTCATTTCAGTTTTTTTTATTTTTTTATATCGAATTCTTGATCATATCACTGGGGAAAAACCCATTTTCCTATCTTTCATCTTATTATATTTATCTGAGAATTTCTCATTCTCCCATTTGCCAAACACATTAAAAAGAAAAATACAAAAAAACGAGGAACACCCAGATTAATCTTTCATTTTTTACGTCAGATTATTATCTTATGTGAGCAATTTTTTTTATTTTTTTGTTTGTTTGTTTGCAGAACAAAAAAAAAAAAAAACCATCTTTCTATCTTTCTGCTTATGAATTTCTTTGATTTCCTCTGAGAATCTTTCATTTTCCCATTTACCAAACACATTTTAAAGAAAATTTTAACGTCAGATTATTATCTTCTGTGACTAACTTTTTTTTTTTGGCAGAATAACTCGTTATCTGGAGTTTCAAGATGTTTGACTCAGTCAACCAAAAGGGTATCAGTACCTATGGTGGTGGTGGCATCTGTGAGTTCAAATGGAAGACCAACAGACCGAAATGTGAGTGTTTTAATGGAGAATACTTTGAAGGAAATGAAGGGAAATGCTCCTGTAATAGATAAAGATTCTAAATCAACGGTCACTGGTGGAGTTGGTGATGTGTACGGTGAAGATAGTGCCACTGAAGATCAAACGATCACTCCTTGGACCTTCTCTGTTGCTAGGTTTAAAGATTTGATATTTTTTCGTTATGTTTCGATAATTTTTATGTGTTTGGTTGCTTTATGGCCTTCAGTTTGTGTTGCTTTTGTTTGATTAGTTATTAGATTCTGTTAAAGAATGATCTTTTGTCCTGGTCAGTTCTTATTATTTTGAAAATGCCACTTGATTGATTGGTTTTTATTTTTATGTACCCACACGAAAAGAATTTTATTAAATAGACATATTTCTGTAAGCTGTTGCAATATATTATATGTTACTCAGTTTATATAGTAGACAGTATCCTCCAAGTGTAATTCCTCTGGATTTTGCGCCACAAATTTGGGGTGATTTTGTATATTTTGGGGGAAAAAGATTGAAATTGTATCCTTCCATTTAAGCTCACTTGAAAATGATGTAATAGTATGGAATGCTTGTGCATCTCCTTAATTTTTTCTTAATGTTAAAGAAGATGAACAATATATTTTTAACTTATTTTTTCACTTTTATTTCGTTTATTATGATGATGATATGATATGAACTTAAATGAAGAAATGAGGATTCATATAGCCGAACCAACTTGTTTGGGACTGTGGCATAGTTGTTGTTCTTAAAGAAGATGAACATCATTGCTGAATTTGATAAGTGTTCGTCATTTGTATCCATTATTATGAACATGATTTTGTTGTTTGGTGAGCAGCGGATACTCATTGTTGCGTGATCCACATTACAACAAAGGGCTAGCTTTCAGCGAGAAAGAGAGAGATTCACACTATTTGCGTGGTCTTCTTCCTCCGGTGGTTGTCGAGCAGCAGCTTCAGGTTTTCCATATTGCCTTTTTTTTTTTTTTTTTTTTTTGAATAAGGTAACAGCCATATTGCTTTTTGCGTATCCTTAATTATGTCTGTCCCAATCTTCCTTGTCCTAACCAAACAGAAGCTCGTTGTTTAACTTCATAATTGTGTTACCTCTTCTCTCAGGTTAAGAAACTGATGAACAATCTGCGTCAGTATGATGTACCACTCCAAAGGTACATGGCCATGATGGATCTTCAGGTAGTACCACAAATGATTTTAATATCTCTATGTGCTGCTCGTGATTAGTGCTATTATTACAGCCATTCTCTATAACAACATTTCACTATAACAACCATGTTTTCTGTGGAACGAATCTTTTATATTATGTTATATTATATGTTCTCTATAACACAACATTTCGCAGCCAAAAATTATCAGAATAAATGATGTTGTTATAGAGAGGTTTGACTGTACTAAGTTGAGCATTAAACGGACAATTATAGAATAATATGTGGAGTCTTGATTACATCTGGGACGTTCCAAACAAATAGATCTTACTTGGATCAAGTCCTTCTACATCTTTATTCCCAATTTTATTAGCCTCATCAAATTCTTGTTGTATGCATCTTGGTGCAGGAGAGAAATGAGAGGCTATTCTACAAGCTTCTTATGGAAAACGTAGAAGAGTTGCTCCCTGTAGTTTATACTCCAACAGTAGGCGAAGCATGCCAGAAGTATGGTAGCATCTTCAGACGTCCTCAAGGTCTTTTTATCAGCTTGAAAGAAAAGTATGTGTTTGGAATTCAACAAATAATTCTCAAATTACTGGCCGAAGGATTTTCATATTACATTTAGATCTGAAATGTGATAGCCATTTGCAGAGGCAAAATTCTCGAGGTATTAAAGAATTGGCCTGAGAAGAAAATTCAAGTTATTGTTGTAACTGATGGAGAACGGATATTGGGCCTTGGTGACCTAGGTTGCCAGGTATGTTGTATATGGAATTCACCACATTATTTGGAATCATCTTAGGTGAGTTCCAAGGGATAACACAAAACTAATTCTCTGTCTCAACTGATGTTCCCAGTTCCTCGATGCGCCAATATATGTTTTAAAATATACATATGGCATATCTGCTCACGAATTTCTCTTAGGTTTCTAAAGCCATATTAATGACAATTATTGCATCTTGACAGGGAATGGGAATACCTGTAGGAAAACTCTCTTTATACACTGCTCTTGGAGGCATTCGGCCGTCAGCTGTAAGTTTCTGTAGCGCAAATGTGAAAGTTGTTAGAAATGGACATGATGCCTTTATTTCACAAATAATGTTGTATCAAATTGAAGTTTGGTAAACTCACTTAATTCTTACATCCACCAAAACTTTGCCGAAGTTATAGTTACTAGTTTAAGGGGGTTGAATTACCGCTCATAGATATTGTAAATTGAAGCTGTAATTTAGAAAAAATGAATGTTTAATAATCATACGGTCTGAGACTCTGTAGCATCTGACTGTTTTCTGTACATTGTTTTGCATAGAAACCTGCAAATAGCGCATGTTACGTTCTAGTTGCCCAGCTACATGGCACTTGAAAAGCATAAGTTAGCGTTGAGAATATGATTAAGTAAATAAAAGTTTGCTCTCCTAACAGCTTATGCTTTTAGATGAGATGATCACACACTTCAACATGGTATCAGAGCAGGCAGATGCCGTAGAGGTTCTGAGATCGAATCTCACCGCCATCCGACAACAACATACCCGGTGTGATCCCACAAGTGGGATCCGAGGAGGGCGGGGTGTACGCAGACCTTGCCCCTACCTTTGTATGGTGGGGAGGTTGTTTCCGATAGATCCTCGGTTCACCGACACCCATTATAAAAAAGAATTTGCACGTGTTTGGCCCATGAAAAAAAAGAATCATGCCGGCACGTGAGGGGGTTGTTGAGAATATAATTAAGTAAATAAAAATGTGATCTCTCTAACAGCTTAAGCTTTTAGATGAGATGGTCACTCACTTCAACAGTTAGGATTATCAGCCAGGCACAATCTTATCTGCTTGCTTTTTACCTAACCGATAGAGAAAATTGTAAGATTGATAATCTGCTTCCTTTTCAGTGCTTGCCGATAACCATTGATGTGGGTACAAACAATGCGGAATTGTTAAAAGATGAATTTTACATTGGGCTCAGGCAAAGAAGAGCTAGAGGACAGGTTCACAATTTTTTTTTCCTACAACACTAGGTCTTAGAGTAATCTTCTTAACTTTCTTCACTTGATGCTTCTTCCACATTCAGGAATATGCTGAACTCCTGGATGAATTTATGTCTGCTGTCAAGCAGACTTACGGGGAGAAAGTGCTCATTCAGGTTGGTTGTCTTCTGACAAAGTTATACATATGTAAATTGAACTTCACTTTGTGTTCTAACTTCATGATATACATAACTAGTTTGAAGACTTCGCGAATCATAACGCATTTGACCTTCTTGCAAAGTATGGAACTAGCCACCTTGTTTTCAATGATGACATTCAGGTAAGATAAGGATCCAATTCTTGTAAGGCGGAAATAGAAGTGGTGTTTGTTTGGCTGATATGCTCCTTCTGTTCTGTGCTTTCATCCAGGGGACTGCATCTGTGGTCCTTGCAGGGCTCATGGCAGCACTAAACTTAGTGGGAGGAAACTTGGGACAGCACACATTTTTATTCCTGGGAGCTGGGGAGGTACATGGTGTTTCGACATGCGACTTCTGCTTTGGCCCTCATATTAACTAACAATCTTGCTCGTTTAGCGAAATAAAGTTTGATTTTCACAATGTTTAAGACCAGAAATGGATTCTGTTCAATTTTGAATGCTCCAAAGTTGTACTTGGAATTTCTCAATGTTTCAGAGCTGGATTTGATCATATTTAAGTTATCCCTTTCATTTGTCTGTGTAAATTTTCATTATGTCCCTTAAATCACTTATCGACAATGCAGGCTGGTACTGGGATAGCAGAACTCATAGCTCTCGAGATATCGAAGCAGGTTTGGCCTTGAAGAAACAATTTCTCTTTGTTTTGATTTGTGCTCGTGTCAAAAGTTTCAACCACCTTTAAGACAACAAAATATGTCAAGTGATTTATGCATTAGTCTTTCTTGTGTAGACTGGAGCCCCTCTAGAAGTGACGCGCAAGAAAATTTGGATGGTGGATTCTAAGGTAGTTGAATCGCCTGTATCATATATTTTATTTTTTCTATCAGTCTCCAGCAGCTTATTGTTCTACTAAGTATCCACACATCATTCTTCCTCTAGGGGTTAATCGTTAGGTCTCGTACGGAGTCTCTTCAACATTTTAAGAGGCCATGGGCTCATGACCACGAGCCTGTAAAAGAACTGGTGAATGCTGTGAAGGTAGATATATCACCTCCTCCCTATCTCTCTCTCTTCCCCCAACCCCCCAACCCCCACCCCCTCTCTCCCAGTGTCATTCTCAACTCGTATTATTGTGTGACAGTTAACTAAGCCAACCGTCTTGATTGGGTCTTCTGGAGCTGGGAAGACATTTACTAAAGAAGTGGTACAAGCTATGGCAACCTTCAATGAGGTACTACTCCTTGTTCCTTGAAATCCTTCTTGGAGAAAAGCTACTTAAGCAATAGTACACTAAATGATTTGTAATGCAGAAACCAGTTATTTTTGCTCTTTCCAACCCAACATCACAATCTGAATGTACTGCTGAAGAGGCTTATGCATGGAGTGAGGTAAGTTATTGGACAGTCCATTTTATATGTATGAAGTTGGTATTGATCTGTCAATGTTCTTGTCTCGCAAATGTTTTGATTTTGCAGTCCTATAATTTTTCCATGTCTGTACAGGGGCGAGCCATTTTTGCTAGTGGGAGTCCATTTGCTCCAGTTGAGTACAAGGGGAAAGTCTTCGTGTCTGGTCAGGTCCAAAATGTCAAAAACATATGCCTTTACATTTTTCCTATAATAAATTTTAATTTCATATACAACATTAGTACTAAATTTTTCTCTTTTATTATCTAGGCAAATAATGCATATATCTTCCCTGGGTTGGGGCTGGGACTGATAATTTCTGGTGCAATACGAGTTCATGATGACATGCTCCTGGCAGCCTGTAAGTTCTGCAAAACTAGCTCTAGCAAGCTTCATTTCGGATATTTTTACATTATTGTCTCTTACCACACAAATACAAGCAATGATTATACCTCAAACCCAATCAAGTCCGAGTCAGCTATATGACTCCTCACGGACCATGTTGCTCCATTTAAGAGTCCAATATCATACCAAAATAAAAAGTTTTGTCCTCTTTAACTTAAAAAGTTAAAAGTACCATGGAAGATGAGTCCTCTTTTCATCTTCATAAGATCTTACATTTATCTCTCCGATTCTTTGATCTAAACAGCGGAAGCTTTAGCAGCAGAAGTTAGTCAAGAGAACTTTGAGAAGGGACTAATGTACCCACCATTTGCCAACATAAGAAAGATTTCAGCTCACATTGCTGCTAAAGTGGCAGCGAAAGCATATGAACTTGGTATTTTCCTCCTCTAGAACCTCATCATCACATCGGAAGATTTCACGCTTATTATTTATTATATCTAGACAAATTTATTGATGTTATTATCTTTTTCCCAACAGGTTTGGCTACTCGTCTACCTCAACCTGAGAACCTAGCAGCATATGCAGAGAGTTGCATGTACAGCCCTAGTTATCGTAGCTATCGCTGAATCAAGGAAGACAAATTGTTGCTATTCAAATTAGTCATTCATTGTCGTTTTGAAGATTAGTTAGTCATCAAGATGTCTTCTCCTTTTTGTCTCTTTCAAATTTCTCAGCTCAATCCTATGTAGGGAGCAGAAGTTTTTAATATGCCTAGCTTGTTATTTATATGTGAATGTAAATATTCTAAGATGATCAATCAAATTCATATGAGTCGAAAGTCATCTATTCTCTACCAATAGGAGAAATTGTGCACCAAATCGCAGGTAAAAGTGAATGGACAAAATAAAGCAAGAAGAAGCCAATAGGCATTACTTTGCCAACTTCGGTAAGTGAGGTGTCTCTGTCCCTTCGGGGACATCCAATAAAATTGGAACAATACAAAGAAGATTAGCGTGGCCCCTGTGCAAGGATGACAGCATAATCGAGAAATGGTTCAAATTTTTGACAAGTAACGGTTTCTCGGTTGATAAAGCACTTCCACTCACGATCAGGTCTAGGGTTCGTGTCACGCTGGAAGGGAAGTGTGAAATAATATGCTCCAAAATGGTTTGGGTCATTCACGTTCTTAAATGAAATAGAAAATCTAAGCCTCCACTTTCAACAAGGTCGTCGTAGTATGGTGGTAAGTATTCCCGCCTGTCACACGGGTGACCCGGGTTCGATCGGGCAAGGGCGTATTTTTTATTTTTTTTTCCTATGGTGTTTGTATCTATTTTTTCCATCAAAACTAAACGGCCTTACAACCCACCATTCACTATGCTTATTTTCTTATCTTTTTGACAAAATTTCTTTTATGCCGTATATGTATATACTCCGCTGAACATGTTCCAAAAAAACTAGAGTAAGTACTTTTTATTTGGGGCAAGTGTGACCCTCACATGTGCACTAGTCACAACGTCTACCGACTAAAAAGAACTTGTTGGATAGGGTGAGCAGAATATATACATCATACGGTCACCCTAAAGCTAAATTTCGAATGGTTGCATCAATGCTAAAAAAATTATATATTCTCTTGAGAACACATTCTTCATGCAAAATTGTATAATTGAGAAAAGACGGGATAATTCTCCAAAGATAGACAGACAAGTGCAATTTATCAAGAAAACTTCAATAGAAAGTTTAATTCTCCAGAGCAGAAAAAAAGAAATAATAAAAAGCAATATGATTGGTTGATGCGAGCTTAATACTACTAAAAAGGGAAACTAAAAAAGGTGCCAATAATGTATTTTTGGACAAGGGCTACAATTCTTATCAACATAGGATCATGACAAGGGAATCAAAAAATTATATATACTCTTGAGAGCACATTTTTCATGCAAAATTGTATAGTGGTAAGTATTCCCGCCTGTCACGCCGGTGACCCGGGTTCTATCCCCGGCAACGCGTATTTATTTTTTTCACTATGGTGTTTCTATCTATTTTTTCTATCAAAACTAAACGGCCTTACAACTCACCATTCACTATGCTTATTTTCTTATCTTATTGCAAAATTTCTTTTATATCGTATGTACTAATATTTTCAAAAGGCTTGCATGTATATGTATATGTAAGTCTTTTCTTTTAGGCCTAGGAAACTGAACATGGTCCAAAAAAAAAAAACTACTAGAGTCAGTACTTATTATTTGGGGCAAGTGTGACCCTCAAATGTGCACAAGTCACAATGTCTACCAACTAAAAAGAATTTGTTGGATAGGGTGAGCAGAATATATATACGTCATACGGTCACCCTAAAGCCTAACTTTCGAACGGTTGCATCTATGCTAAAAAATTTATATATTCTCTTGAGAACACGTTCTTCATGCAAAATTGTATAATTGAGAAAAGATGGGATAATTCTCCAGAGATAGACAGACAAGTGCAATTTATCAAGAAAACTTCAATAGAAAGTTTAATTCTCCAGAGCAGAAAAAAAGAAATAATAAAAAGCAATATGATTGGTTGATGCGAGCTTAATACTACTAAAAAGGGAAACTAAAAAAAGTGCCAATAATGTATTTTTGGACAAGGGCTACAATTCTTATCAACATAGGATCATGACAAGGGAATCAAAAAATTATATATACTCTTGAGAGCACATTCTTCATGCAAAATTGTATATGTGGGGTCCAGTCCCCTATCCCATATTTTAAGGAAGGAAGATTTTTCTTCCTTTGACAAAATCACATTTGTAGCAATTGTGGAATTGGCCAACAAGCCAATTCTTTTGTTCACATTTTCGTGATGTAAGCGCTTACCTCATCATAGTCGTGACGTAAGCGCTTACCTCATCATAGACGTGACGTAAGCGCTTACTTCATCATAGGAAATTCATTCCTATAAATAGGCAGCTTATGGTTCATTTGTAATACACCAAGATCATTTGCTATACACACCAAAATCTCAGACAATACATCTGAGTGAGAGCAAAGTGAGGTGTTCCATAGACTGTGAGAAAATAGTCTGTGAAGAAAAATAGAGTGTGAGTGATATTGTAGTAAGGTGGGAAATCAAAAGAGTGTTATTTCTTTTGTGGGTGTAGTGGTCTTAGGAGTATTTATACTCGTTACTACACAGTGTAAAATTCCTTACTATAGTGATATCAGCTGCTCCTCTTGGCCGTGGTTTTTTCCCTTATTCAGAAGGGTTTCCACGTAAAATCTTGGTGTCATTATTGCTGCATTTTATTCTTGCTGATTTAACCATAACTTAGTGTTCCGCGTTTATCACTAATACCGTGAATATTATTTTTGCGGGTCTATTTTATTCCCAACAAGTGGTATCAGAGCCAAGGTTCTGTCTGAGTATGCTCTGTGGTTGCAGCACAGTCTGAACTTCCACATCAGAAAAGAATTACTTTGGTATTCGAATAAAATAGTATTTGTATTTGTGATAAATGATGGAAGCCAACACTAGTAGAATGGTTACTTTGAGTGGCGTAAATTATGTCATTTGGAAGGGCAAAATGGAAGATTTGCTCTATGTCAAGAATTTTCATCAACCTGTCTTTGCCAATAAAAAGCCTGATAATAAATCAGATGAAGAGTGGAATTTGTTGCATCGGCAGGTTTGCGGCTTTATTAGACAGTGGGTTGACGATAATGTGTTGAACCATATTTCTGGGGAGACACATGCTCGGACCCTATGGAAGCATCTTGAAAGTTTGTATGCTCGAAAAACTCGTACCAACAAGATGTATGCAATGGTATGCACTCGACCAGATATTGCTCATACAGTCGGTGTTGTTAGCAGATTTCTCGAAAATCCAGGGAAAGAGCATTGGGAAGCTATGAAGTGGATACTCAGGTATCTAAGAGGAAGCTCAGGGGGAGCTATACCATGGCAGTCGAAGTTGCAGAAGTGTGTCGCACTATCAGATATGCTGACCAAGGTGGTACCGAGAGACAAGTTCGAATTGTGCAAAGAACTTGTCGGCATGCACTCAAATTAGAAGCCAGTGTACCCTCCTTCAGGTGAATGGGACTGGAGGGGGAGATTTGTGGGGTCCAGTCCCCTATCCCATATTTTAAGGAAGGAAGATTTTTCTTCCTTTGACAAAATCACATTTGTAGCAATTGTGGAATTGGCCAACAAGTCAATTCTTTTGTTCACATTTTCGTGATGTAAGCGCTTACCTCATCATAGTCGTGACGTAAGCGCTTACCTCATCATAGGAAATTCATTCCTATAAATAGGCAGCTTATGGTTCATTTGTAATACACCAAGATCATTTGCTATACACACCAAAATCTCAGACAATACATCTGAGTGAGAGCAAAGTGAGGTGTTCCATAGACTGTGAGAAAATAGTCTGTGAAGAAAAATAGAGTGTGAGTGATATTGTAGTAAGGTGGGAAATCAAAAGAGTGTTATTTCTTTTGTGGGTGTAGTGGTCTTAGGAGTATTTATACTCGTTACTACACAGTGTAAAATTCCTTACTATAGTGATATCAGCTGCTCCTCTTGGTCGTGGTTTTTTCCCTTATTCAGAAGGGTTTCCACGTAAAATCTTGGTGTCATTATTGCTGCATTTTATTCTTGCTGATTTAACCATAACTTAGTGTTCCGCGTTTATAACTAATACCGTGAATATTATTTTTGCGGGTCTATTTTATTCCCAACAGTATAGTGATAAGTATTCCCGCCTGTCACGCCGGTGACCCGGGTTCTATCCCCGGCAACGCGTATTTTTTTTTTCACTATGGTGTTTCTATCTATTTTTTCTATCAAAACTAAACGGCCTTACAACTCACCATTCACTATGCTTATTTTCTTATCTTATTGCAAAATTTCTTTTATATCGTACGTACTAATATTTTCAAAAGGCTTGCATGTATATGTATATGTATATGTAAGTCTTTTCTTTTAGGCCTAGGAAACTGAACATGGTCCAAAAAAAAAAAACTACTAGAGTCAGTACTTATTATTTGGGGCAAGTGTGACCCTCAAATGTGCACAAGTCACAATGTCTACCAACTAAAACGAATTTGTTGGATAGGGTGAGGCGGTGAGCAGAATATATATACGTCATACGGTCACCCTAAAGCCTAACTTTCGAACGGTTGCATCTATGCTAAAAAAATTATATATTCTCTTGAGAGCACATTCTTCATGCAAAATTTTATTATTGAGAAAAGACGGGATAATTCTCCAGAGATAGATAAATAAGTGCAATTTATCAAGAAAACTTCAATAGGGAGTTTAATTCTCCGGAAGAGAAAAAAAGTGTCAATAATGTATTTTTGGACAAGGGCTACAATTCTTATCAACATAGGATCCTGACAAGGGAATCAAAAAATTATAAATAGCATTCCTTTTTTCTTTTTTTTTTTGGGAAAAAGGAAGCCGATAACATATTCTGATCCTACTTCCTTTTTTTGTTCTCTCAGTGTCTGGTACCTATTTTATAACCTGATTAATCCGTATTCGAGCTAAAAATTTGATATTTGGCACTCAAGATTGTGGCCTAGTGATCAATGAAACGGGTTGATAATCATGAAGTCTTTAGGTTCAATTCTCAATAGAGGCAAAAGCATTAGGTGATTTCCATCTACTCTATCCGAGCTTTGGTGAACAAAGTTATTAGGTACCTATAATAGTAGGAGATAGCAGATGCCATGTAAAATTAGTATAAGTGTCACGACCCAACCCCGTAGGCCGTGACTGGCGCCTTACTTGGGCACCCTGACATACCTATCCATATTTGATCACACACAAATAGCATATACGGCCATAATTACTATATGCCGTCTCAAACTATATCAAACTGTTCAAACACATCTCAACGCAACCGTATGCGGATATATATGTATAGATGTCAAAAAGCCGGCAAGGCTATCAAATATGTCAAAAGCCGACAAGGCTGTCAAATGGCACAACGGCCCAAAACGCATATACAAATGCACGCCGACAAGGCTGCCACAACATATACAAAATGCACGCCGACGAGGCTGCCATAACGAATAGAGTCATGCAAACACATCCGTACAGAAGTAGGCACACACACCCACAAATACGTCTACAGACCTCTAAACAGACAAACCGAATCATATGGCGGGACAGGGCCCCGCCGTGCCCCTGAATAAATACATATATACATAGCGAACGAATATATACCAAAATGTGTGCTCTGAAATGAGAAGAGCACTCCAAACAGCAGAAGAGGGTGTCCTAAATGGGTAGATCACCAAACTGTGCGTCTGTACCTGCGGGCATGAAACGCAGCCCCCCCGAAGAAAGGGGGTCAGTACGAAATATGTACTGAGTATGCAAAGCAGAATATACAGAAAGCAAATCTGAGACATAAACGAAATGGAAGTACCAAACATAAGTACCAATCCAACATATCAAAATGTTTACTTTCAAAATATAAGTCATGCATAAGGTACAGAAGAATATGGTCGCCCACCCGTCGATGGCGCCATAACACAGCATAACACCAGAAAGTTTCAAATCTCCGTATCCCCGTCACATATCACATCACAACATAACGCCATACACAGCATAACACCAAATATATGTGGAACCCGACCCTCGTTTGCGAGTAGCTCGGAGAACCATAAACACAGCATAACTTCGGAGTATATCAAAGCGCGCACGATAACAGAACCGGCCCGGGAACCGGCGAAAGATATAACAGAACGCACGAGCAGAGTCATGAGTAACCATATGCATAAAATCATTATCATAGACTCAAATATAAGTAAATGACCATACTTGAAATTTGAAATGATAATCATGCCAAATTCTTTCAAAAGTCGTCCGAATTACATAAAGGAAAGTCGCGGGACCCACGGACGGGCATTGACCCGAGTCGGGCCTGCCTATGGAAAATATACTCATTATATGCCATATAAACTTCTACAAAAATATTGAAGCAATCCGAGCCTTTCTGTGAAAGATATGGCGTTCACAAATTACGAAATTCTTTAAAGTGAAACCTTTTTACGCAAAGTTCGGAAAGCGATTATTTCAAAGACATAATGGTTCATATTTCATCAAATCATACATAAGAGTGCCAAGGAATATATATAAGGATCATAACATGCTCGGATTTCGAATTTAGAATTTCCTCGAGGCTCGTGATATAGCCTATTGAAAACTAAGGCATGCCAAAAGAAAGAAGGGTTGCGCTTTACATACCTCGTACGCGCTCCAAGTTTGCCCAACTAAAATTAATCCCAACCTACGCCTCGGGCTCCCCAAGGCCTATGAATACGCCAACGAATATCAAACATTAGCCATAGGTACTTAAGTCATTTATTCCAACTAATTCTAAATTCTACAGAAAATTCGGCAGCACTTCCCCTGTAAATAGGCTAACCCGAGAATTTAACTCGCTCAAAATCAGCAACAACAACCACAATAACCAACCTAGCAACATCGATAATCAATTCGAAAGGCAAAATAACATTAATAGCTCTTTTTTACACCATACGACAACTTTCCAAATATTCAATTCAACGGTTTACTTCAAAGCCAACATCAACACTTATACATTCAAATACTAACCCAAACCCATACTAACAACATCCAAGAACATTCTAAACAATTCACATAATATTTCCAACAATCCACAATTTTTCCATCTATGGCCGAAAACAGCCCCCTAGCGTAGAGCAGCCCCTTTACCACATTCCTCATTTTTAAGTCATGATTTGTATCAACAAACCACACCATAACGATATAATTCTCATAAATATAAAGATTGCATTAATTTCACAAAATTCTCCAAATCAGTCCGCAACATTCACCATATCAATTTGGGACATTAAACTCTCATTTCCAAACTAGAATTCATAACGACGACAACTAAAACACTAAGCGATATTGACTCATCCTTTGCCAAACATTGGGGCTATACACGGACACACTACACACATATACATATATTGATGATTTTTATTCTCTTCTCCACTCTACAACAATCAAACATGCTACAAAAATTTTATTCATTAACCCAATCACACACCCATTTACACGGCTAGCTCCCCAAGCACACAACCCACTTCCAACACACAATATTTCACCAATTTCATCCATATTAACATACCACAATATGCATAAAACATTTATAACCCATAAAACAATAGAAATTCTTACCTTTGTTCTCTACTCCACAAGAAAGTTAGGGTTTGCGATTTACAAAAATGGATGGTTTGATCGCTCCAATAATGCTTCCACGCTACTTAGGGACCTCCAAATAGTGGGTTAACACCAAGGAATTATTTTTGGGAAGGCTAGAAATGGGGTTGGATTTTTCTCCTCTTTGCCGTGAACAGTGCTCCGTGAACAGTGACGGCGTGAATAGTAGCGGCATGAACAGTGCGCGTGAACAGTGGCGCCGCCGTGAATAGTGCCGTCGGGAACTTCTCTCTCTCTCTAAGCTTGAGAGCTCCTCTCTCTATCTCTAAGTTTCTCAAGTTTGAAAGATGATAAATGAGTTCCTTAGTCATCAATTTGACTTAAATATCATGTCTACTAATTGGACACATGTCCCACTCATGGCTTGAGCCAATAAAATTTGGTCACATGTCTTGATGGGGCCCACACGACCACTAATGCCTAATTAGTGAATAATTAATTTTTTTAATCCCCACTTAATAATCTAATCATGGTTAATTACTCCCTAATCTCCATTAATATTTATACACTAAGTAAAATTTATAAGCAATTCATGTTCTAATAGAAATCGGAAATTAAAGATTTCTACTTCGTGCCCGAAAATGATCCCGTCTTTAACTTGAGTCGATTCTTTTGCGAATAACTCGACGTATAAAATTACGGGATATAACATCCTCCCCCCCTTAAGAACATTCGTCCTCGAATGTTAGATTAATTCCACGGGTCTCACTAACAATTCGGGGGAGTTTCTTTTATAGCCACACATACACGTCTTTCACAAATCAACATAGTCAAACAAAGGATTTGGATTATCTGTAGGTACCGGAAATAGGTGAGGATACTTTTTCTTCATCTGCTCCTCAGCTTCCTAGGTCATTTCTTTTACAAAGCGTCTTCAATCATCTGTTCAAACTCATTCCAATTCTGGAGCTGCGTTGCTCTTTCTTCTTTTTCACTAATCTAATCTGTCTTAGCCCACGCGACCTTTATCACGTAATTTAAGGCAAATCGGGGTCTTACATATTTTCAAAACGTTCTCGTAGCGGGTCTCACCCCGATCTAGAGAGAATTCTTTTACTTTTCTGACTATATAGTCACCGTGTCGCCCCTTATAAATCCTCAATATTTTTCTCCTCATGCATATAAATATATAATTTTCAACAGCCCACAAATTTAAGTTTTCATCCACAATTCCTATCTCCAATTAGTCGATGAAGACTGATAAAATATTACTGTAAGGCATTCTCCAACCACCAGCAAAAGAACATTAAAATCCGACGAACATCGCGAAATCCTTTGGTACTTAATTCACATAATTACCTCCATATTTATACATATATATATATATATATATATATATATATATATATATATATATATATATATATATATATATATATATATATATATATATATATTTCTTTTGAGTCGTAAGCGAACCATTCAATTCCCAACTGCCTGTTATACATTTAGTATTCTTTAAATGAATCGAAACTTAGTCATTGGACATTTTTGCCCTTCAACATAGGCTTTTTTGAAGCAAAAATGTGGTTGGAACATATTCTGATCCATTTAAACAAATTACGAATTTGCTACTCATATATACTTTATCGGAATAAAATTTCCCAATCAAGGATAATGCTTCTTACGAATGCCATGGAGGGCATCTCTTAAACTTTAATCCCACATAATGGATTTACCCTATCGGTATCGACTTTCAAAACATGGTAAGAACTTAATTCTCATTTTCTCTCTTTATATTTCTGGCAAAATTTGGGCAGAGGTTCCTCTGTATTTCTTACTATTCCAAAACCTGTACACAGGAAATACCAACCATGCCTCACAGGGCCAACATATATACGCATATATCATATCGTATCATAGCCACACAGGGCTCCCAATATTATCAACAGTATGAAAATGATGGACTTACCTCGTATGTCTAATCCAAACTGCACCTGTTACATTTTCCTGTTTACCTTCCCTTTCAATCTTTAACTTTACATTTCAATCGTACTTCAAATACTTTACCCGACATATCTTCTTCGTACCGTTGCTTACCTGCGTGCTTTGAAACTTCCTATATCATCAGTCACTTTCTTCGGTCAATGCCATTCTACTACTGAAATCAAGGGTTAGTATAAGGAATTTCATTTCCTATAACTGGGCTCTATCGCACGATCTAAGATATGAAAGAAAGGTAACATCCTAAATGTCCCGTAGCCTCATGTTTATAGATGTGGTGCACAACACACTGATAAACAAGACTCTACTAGACACGGTCTGTAGACATTCCGAGGACAAACCGCTCTGATACCACTTCTGTCACGACCCAACCCCGTAGGCCGTGACTGGCGCCCTACTTGGGCACCCTGACATACCTATCCATATTTGATCACACACAAATAGCATATACGGCCATAATTACTATATGCCGTCTCAAACTATATCAAACTGTTCAAACACATCTCAACGCAACCGTATGCGGATATATATGTATAGATGTCAAAAAGCCGGCAAAGCTATCAAATATGTCAAAAGCCGACAAGGCTGTCAAATGGCACAACGGCCCAAAATGCATATACAAATGCACGCCGACAAGGCTGCCACAACATATACAAAATGCACGCCGACGAGGCTGCCATAACGAATAGAGTCATGCAAACACATCCGTACAGAAGTAGGCACACACACCCACAAATACGTCTACAGACCTCTAAACAGACAAACCGAATCATATGGCGGGACAGGGCCCCGCCGTGCCCCTGAATAAATACATATATACATAGCGAACGAATATATACCAAAATGTGTGCTCTGAAATGAGAAGAGCACTCCAAACAGCAAAAGAGGGTGTCCTAAATGGGTAGATCACCAAACTGTGCGTCTGTACCTGCGGGCATGAAACGCAGCCCCCCCGAAGAAAGGGGGTCAGTACGAAATATGTACTGAGTATGCAAAGCAGAATATACAGAAAGCAAATCTGAGACATAAACGAAATGGAAGTACCAAACATAAGTACCAATCCAACATATCAAAATGTTTACTTTCAAAATATAAGTCATGCATAAGGTACAGAAGAATATGGTCGCCCACCCGTCGATGGCGCCATAACACAGCATAACACCAGAAAGTTTCAAATCTCCGTATCCCCGTCACATATCACATCACAACATAACGCCATACACAGCATAACACCAAATATATGTGGAACCCGACCTCGTTTGCGAGTAGCTCGGAGAACCATAAACACAGCATAACTTCGGAGTATATCAAAGCGCGCACGATAACAGAACCGGCCCGGGAACCGGCGAAAGATATAACAGAACGCACGAGCAGAGTCATGAGTAACCATATGCATAAAATCATTATCATAGACTCAAATATAAGTAAATGACCATACTTGAAATTTGAAATGATAATCATGCCAAATTCTTTCAAAAGTCGTCCGAATTACATAAAGGAAAGTCGCGGGACCCACGGACGGGCATTGACCCGAGTCGGGCCTGCCTATGGAAAATATATTCATTATATGCCATATAAACTTCTACAAAAATATTGAAGCAATCCGAGCCTTTCTGTGAAAGATATGGCGTTCACAAATTACGAAATTCTTTAAAGTGAAATCTTTTTATGCAAAGTTCGGAAAACGATTATTTCAAAGACATAATGGTTCATATTTCATCAAATCATACATAAGAGTGCCAAGGAATATATATAAGGATCATAACATGCTCGGATTTCGAATTTAGAATTTCCTCGAGGCTCGTGATATAGCCTATTGAAAACTAAGGCATGCCAAAAGAAAGAAGGGTTGCGCTTTACATACCTCGTACGCGCTCCAAGTTTGCCCAACTAAAATTAATCCCAACCTACGCCTCGGGCTCCCCAAGGCCTATGAATACGCCAACGAATATCAAACATTAGCCATAGGTACTTAAGTCATTTATTCCAACTAATTCTAAATTCTACAGAAAATTCGGCAGCACTTCCCCTGTAAATAGGCTAACCCGAGAATTTAACTCGCTCAAAATCAGCAACAACAACCACAATAACCAACCTAGCAACATCGATAATCAATTCGAAAGGCAAAATAACATTAATAGCTCTTTTTTACACCATACGACAACTTTCCAAATATTCAATTCAACGGTTTACTTCAAAGCCAACATCAACACTTATACATTCAACTACTAACCCAAACCCATACTAACAACATCCAAGAACATTCTAAACAATTCACATAATATTTCCAACAATCCACAATTTTTCCATCTATGGCCGAAAACAGCCCCATAGCGTAGAGCAGCCCCTTTACCACATTCCTCATTTTTAAGTCATGATTTGTATCAACAAACCACACTATAACGATATAATTCTCATAAATATAAAGATTGCATTAATTTCACAAAATTCTCCAAATCAGTCCGCAACATTCACCATATCAATTTGGGACATTAAACTCTCATTTCCAAACTAGAATTCATAACGACGACAACTAAAACACTAAGCGATATTGACTCATCCTTTGCCAAACATTGGGGCTATACACGGACACACTACACACATATACATATATTGATGATTTTTATTCTCTTCTCCACTCTACAACAATCAAACATGCTACAAAAATTTTATTCATTAACCCAATCACACACCCATTTACACGGCTAGCTCCCCAAGCACACAACCCACTTCCAACACACAATATTTCACCAATTTCATCCATATTAACATACCACAATATGCATAAAACATTTATAACCCATAAAACAATAGAAATTCTTACCTTTGTTCTCTACTCCACAAGAAAGTTAGGGTTTGCGATTTACAAAAATGGATGGTTTGATCGCTCCAATAATGCTTCCACGCTACTTAGGGACCTCCAAATAGTGGGTTAACACCAAGGAATTATTTTTGGGAAGGCTAGAAATGGGGTTGGATTTTTCTCCTCTTTGCCGTGAACAGTGCTCCGTGAACAGTGACGGCGTGAATAGTAGCGGCATGAACAGTGCGCGTGAACAGTGGCGCCGCCGTGAATAGTGCCGTCGGGAACTTCTCTCTCTCTCTAAGCTTGAGAGCTCCTCTCTCTATCTCTAAGTTTCTCAAGTTTGAAAGATGATAAATGAGTTCCTTAGTCATCAATTTGACTTAAATATCATGTCTACTAATTGGACACATGTCCCACTCATGGCTTGAGCCAATAAAATTTGGTCACATGTCTTGATGGGGCCCACACGACCACTAATGCCTAATTAGTGAATAATTAATTTTTTTAATCCCCACTTAATAATCTAATCATGGTTAATTACTCCCTAATCTCCATTAATATTTATACACTAAGTAAAATTTATAAGCAATTCATGTTCTAATAGAAATCGGAAATTAAAGATTTCTACTTCGTGCCCGAAAATGATCCCGTCTTTAACTTGAGTCGATTCTTTTGCGAATAACTCGACGTATAAAATTACGGGATATAACAATAAGTGTGCGCAAGTTGATCCGGATACTATTATTATAAAATAAATCACTTTGAAAGTAAAGACTCCTGCCAAATGTGACTCAATTCTCTGGGCTACCATTCTACTAGTAAGCTTTTTTATTGCACTTTAACAATGGGTGAGATGTGACCACACAATCCCCAAAGTTCTTTCTAGAGAAACGAACTTAGGGAATAGGGGAAAGAAAGCAGTAAAAGGGAATAAAGCTATAATGATCTCTTCTCCAATACTTCATTCTCAATTATTTTCATACGTCGATCGTTGGGTTTTGTTTCTCTTTATCTTGCTCTAATTTGGGCATTCTGTTTTCCTCATTTAGTAATTTAGTTACTTAAGGAATGACACTTTTTTCAATATTCCCTAATCCACTTCGGTATTGGACTCTTAAGTCACGAGTTACATCAATGTAAGGCATGGAAGACAAGTGATTTAATATATACTTTCCTCTCATTTGTACACAACTTTCCTCGACACATCCCAATCTTGCAAGGATATCAGAGAGATTTCATTTAACATCACTCTCAACTATATATGGACCAAGAATGGGGTCTTCATTTGAAAAAATGATTATTTCTGACAAACTATAAATTATACTAGCTAGTACTAAGAAACAGTATGCGATTAAATCTAATTTATGCTAAGTTTTAAGTTTCTCCATGTCTAAGAAAAAAGAAGTCAATAAGTGTCCGGGCAAGCCAAATAATAATATTAGGCTAATATTTTTCTAGCCACCGCGTTCACGATCATTAATCTTTTTCCGCAACAATTAGAGGCGGATCGACATTTGAAGTTTATGAATTTCTACAACTATCTCAAATAATACAATAATTACTAGGTTCACAGTCAATGTTTATAAATATTTAGGGAATTTTTAATACATACTATACAAAATTAGGACCCGTTTGTCCATGAGAATTATTCACTTTTTTCACTTTATGGTGTTTAGTCATAAAAAATTCAAATACAACTAAAACAACCAAAATTGTTATAAAATAATAAAGCGAGAAGCAAAATATTGTAGAGAAGAGAGGAGAATTCTTATTTCTCTTGTTAGGGATGATTTTACAATGAAGGAGAACCTCTATATTTATAAGGGAAAACTGACTTGATATCAAAGTCACTAACCCTAATTTTTCTCCTAAAGATAGACATCCACAATAATAAATAATATTTATAACACTCTCCCTTGGATGTCTATTTGATAGATAATGTGCTCATTAAAACCTTACTTGAAAAAACCCAATGGGAAAAATTCTAGTGAATGGAAAAGAGTACACATTTCTAATAATACGCATTTTGGCTGCCTCATTAAAAACCTTACCAGGAAAATCCAATTGGGACAAAAACCTTGGTTATGGGAAAAAGAGTACAACGCGTATTAACTCCCCTGATGAGAACAATAACAACATACCCAGTAAAATCCCACCAAGTGGGGTCTGGGGAGGGTAGAGTGTACGCAGACCTTATCCCTACCTTTTGACGGGTAGGGAGGTTGTTTCCGATAGACCCCTGGCTCAAAGAGATATGAAAAAGTATCAGTAACCATAAGCAATAATAATAAGCAGTAATAACTCAAGATAATAGGATGACGTAGTAAAAAAGAACAAGCAATCCAAAGCTTCATCTTCTTGAAAGTTGAATCTTCGCACCCCAATCTAGTGCACCATCTTCTCAAAAGTTACAGTTGGTAGAGACTTGGTGACCAAATCAATTATATTATCACCTGAACGAATCTGTTGCACGTTGATATCACCATTCTTTTGGAGACTGTGTGTCTAGAACAAATTTGGTGAAATATGATTGTCCTTCTATGAATCCTCTCTTTACGTTGATATCACCATTCTTTTGGAGACTGTGTGTGAAGAACAACTTTGGTGAAATATGATTTGTCCTTCTATGAATCCTCTCTTTAGTTGGGCTATGTATGTTGCTGCATCTTCAGCCTTTGGATAGAGTTGCATCAGCATATAATATTGTTGAAATCGCTCCAAGTGCATTCCTGGCTTACTTTATAAACAAATGTTATCTTTATATGATTTGATTGCCATGTAGAACAATATCATGTGACTATAATCCCTTATAGTCATAGCAAAATATATATATGCATCAATTGCTTAAAGATATGGCACTTCAAGACCAAAGAATTCTGCAAGTTTCTCATTTCAACTTCTTTTAGTAGATAATCTATTGCTTGTGTAAACTATTCAAGAGTATGAATAATATTCAAGTATTCAATTTACACTCATAAAGACTTAAGGATAGTAGAGTTATGTGTACCCTTAATCAATGAATACTCGTTATGACAGTCGCATTTACCTTGCTTGATTTAATCCATATAAGAATTATGAACAGATTTTTAGAACCTGTATATGCTTCAGGCATTTAAAATTCTTCAAGAATTTTCATATAAATTTTGTCAAGTGACATTATACATTATTATTTAAATGGTGACATTTTCTGTTGCCTGGACTGCAGATCTATGTTAGCATGTTTTATAGACATAGAATTCAAATCCTCACAATCTTTTACGATATTATCGTCGACGATATATCATTTGTATCGGTTCGCAATAGGACATAACTTATTGAGATCTCATCACGTCCATTACTTTTTTAGGTACCTAAACCTCTCATAAGGTTTCATGAAGTGTTAAGTCATAGGCTGTTCAAGAGCACATTGCTCCCATATAATGATCATTGATCATTTGCTCCTCTTTCTTTTCAATGATTATTGCATTTGGAACCGATTGGCCTACCATGCTTCATGCATGTTGTAGACTCTGTCCTTCAAGGACATGAATTTAATAGGAGCATTTTTCAGCTAAAATTAGAAATTAATTTTGGGTTAGCAAATGCTTCTAGCATTTGACTTGAATTATCTTTTGAATGAAGATCATACTAATGATAATTCATAACATATTTCTCAATTGCTTATTCTCTCCCCCTTATATTAGAAAAAAACAACATATATTTCATATCCTCTTTAGGGGAATCCATTTTTGTGCATCATGGTAGATTAATTAATCATATACCACACATAAAAACTGTTAGATGGAAATATTTGGTTCCTGACCCTGAACCAATTGTGAGGGGAGAATTTATCATAATTTATTGGTCTGAAGCATATAAGTGTTGTTGTATGCAATATATCATATTTCAGATCAACACATGAAGCTTTGTTCTCATAAGCAATGGTTTAGCTATTTATCGGAGGCATTCAACGCCAAACCAGCTTGGATATAAACCAGATGAATTATCATAATTACATAATTTGAAAATTGTGCTCTCAACTCAACTAGTTTGAGCACGTAACTTTGCATATGTCAAACTGCGGGTTGACAATAAATGCACATGTGACTGTCTTATCGATGCATCTATTTAAGACATCACATAACAGGTGAACGGGGTCATATTCGCCTTTTATATTTTTTTAGAAACTCAAGCTCAACATTAACCAGTATAATCAACTTATAATGAGAACAAGCAACAAAAATAAATTCTTGAAGAATCTTCTATTTCTTCAATATATGTCAAATACTCATTCTGAACATCATGTTTGAATCGGGATGGCCAAACTGCTCATGCCGACTAATAAAATTATTTATACTAGTAAACTTCAAGTTTACCATGCTATGTGCTATTTGTTTTAGTAAACTACTGGTTTACTATGACATGATTTTTTTATTGTACCAATAATCTTCTGGTTTACCGTGATATGTGATTTCATCATGCTTATATTTGTGTAGTACAATTTGGAGAACAAAGAGGGTAACCATTCACATACATATTTCTTACCCACTATGATTTTGAAAATATTTAATCCTCCAATCATTTATATCTTCAATATGATAGCCATTTACTTTAGTAAACTTTGGGTTTACTACAACTTGTGTTTCGATCATAATAACTTTGTATATTACAATATGGAACGAATTGCATAATAGTATATAAGCTCTTCAGGAGCTTTTAATTTATTCTCCATAATCACATATTGTTTGGACACTACTAGTGCCATAATCTTCTAGATAAATAGTTAGCTTTTTTGGAGCCCTTAATCATTCATTTGCACTACCAAATATTGCTTAAATACTGCTCGTATCATAAAAGAAATTTTACTTAAACACTGTTGGTGTCATGGGATGAACAATAATTAAATGGACATGTAAAAATAATTGTAGAGTTCAAAGTTTGCTACTTTGGGAGCTGATTTCTGAGTTTGCCACTTTGTGAGCAGATTTATGAGTTTACTATTTCGGGAGTAAATCATAAAATATTTAGAATATTTTCTTTTTCAATTATTCTACCTCTGTCTGAGGTGAGGCGTGATATTTTCACAACCAAAAGCACGTCTGTATTTATAATCTTTACGAAATATTATCATATTCACTTCAAGGAATAGCTCTATATTTGTAACATTTATCAAAAGTTTTTATTCTTAAATAATGGAACATAATCATCTGAACGTGACTTAATCAGATAAAATTATAATAACTTATAACCTCTTTTATATGTTGCTACTTCAGGAGCATCTAGAGGCATATATATATATATATATATATGTATACAATGTAGAAAAAAATTCTCTAACATTACCACATCTAGTGGTTAGTGAATTTAATGACAACCGGCATATAAAATTTTAGCAATTTTCTTTCTTCAAACTCTGTCGGAGTTTAAGCGATACTTTCTAAGTATAAGATTTGCAATTTATAAAATTGTTGCAATACGAACAATTAATATGGAATAGTCCGATAAATCATCAATTCGATTTGCTAAACACTGTTTCAAAATATAAACATGGTATTCACTTACAATTTCATCTCACGGAGTGGCTTTATTGCCATAACTTTGAAATATTCTCTCAATTCCCAGCATCACGTGATGATGATAAGCATAGCCTTTTGTACCTAGCAAATATAACACTAATATCTCCAAATTAAAGTTGCTACTTCCATTCTTTGAAGATGAAAGTAATTGGTAAGCACAAAAGACCATCACTTAAAATGGTACAAATATAATATTAATTTCTCCAAATTAAAGTTGCTGCTTCCATTCTTTGAAGATGTAAGTAATTGGCAAGCACAAAAGACCGTCACTTAAAATTGCCATAAGTACAATCATGAGTAGGGATCAGAAAGTAAGATACTTATCTTGAAACTCATAGATTCTCCTATATCTCTGCCGTAATATCAATCCAACATATTCTTGAAATAATATTAGTTTCAAAGTTCCACGATTCACCGTGAAACCAAGTGCTCGAGACAGAGTTTCATGCTAATAATGTGTTATAAAATAATAAAGTGAGAAGCAAAATATTGCAGAGAAGAGAGGAGAATTCTTATTTCTCTTGTTAGCGATGATTTACAATAAAGGGAAACCTCTATATTTATAAGGGAAAACTGACTTTATCCCAAAGCCAATAACCTTAATTTTTCTCCTAAAGATAGAGATTCACAATAATAAATAATATTTATAACAAAAATCTTATTTTTCAATTTTTTCACTTTTGCCATTTTCTGTTTTGAACCTTTACTTTTGTTTTTCTGTTTTCAATTTTTACCCCAAATTTTTTTATGTTGCTCAATTTACCTTAAAAGTTCGTACAACTTTTTTCACTGGTCAGATGCAACTTATGTTGCTTAGTTGCTCTCCACTCACAAACATTGAACATCATGTGCTAAAAAGCCTTTAGAAGAAAATAAGCCGGTTGGAATTTTGCACCAAAGCCATATTTAGTGATGCTATATTTTCTGTGTACACTAGTAAGCTTCCCAGTTGCAGCCTTTTGATGGGAAAAAAACCATCAGTCTGGAGCACTCCATAAGCTGATCTCGAGTATAGTTGATATATTTCTCGCACTGGTTATGTTTATTAATTGCTTTGGGTGGTTTTGCTAGTTTTTAGAAATTGGGGGTACAAATATATTTAATGTTTTTTTAGAAAAAGCACATTTCAACAACCAAATATTATTTGCTAAAATTATAGACAAACACAACTCCAATTCCAACTTCAAAAATCCAAAAATCCAAAAAAAAAAAAAAAAAGTGAATTTTTTTAGTAGGCGTTTGGATATGCGATTTCATCTCATGAGATGATATCATGAGATGAAATCAGCGTTTGGACATGCGATTTCATCTCATGAGATGAAATCTCAAATCATGCAAAAAGACATGATTTGGATTTGAAATCATGATTTCAAAAAATATAAATGTAAAATTTGACTGATACGTTTATATTTTGTAAAAAAAGACTCATAAGTTGGTAGATATATTTACCAATCATGTTTACCAACCATTTGTATTAAATATTAATCTGCAAGTTGGTAAAATATATTTATCAATCGTGGGAGGATTATATTAAAGAGTAGTTACATTACTACTCATGTTAAATTTTCCTTTTTATTGAACTAAAGTTTGATCAATTGATGTTGTATTTTTTAAAAGGGTGTTCTAGTAGTGTACTAATTTTATTATGAACTATGATTTACTTATTTGGTAAGATTGTATAAGAATTGGAAAAAAATTGATGGTTTTCACAAATTGTGGGATTTTAATGTTTATAAAAAAACTGCAACTTAAGAAATCCAAATTGCATGTCCAAATATGATTTCATCTCATGAGATGAAATTATGTCCAAATGGCTCCTTAATTTCTATGGCCAAATGCCTTCTAAGAAAAGTTAATGGGTCAGGTCAACCCACAATTTCTAAGCTAAATTGGCCCTAAGGTCCCTTTTCTGCTCCTATATAAAGCGTTTTTTCGTATACACTTCCCATTCCCTCTGTGTGTCCGTCTATAATTCATCGTTACTCATATACATGGAAAGAAATAATCACTTGCGTCGGCAAGTTGCCAACCTTAGGCAGTCTCTTTTCGATCAGGTTTCTCTCTTTCTTTCATTTCCTTGCCTTCGTTTCCTTAGGGACAGAGCTACAGCCTACAGTATTAGATACCGGTCACGGTAATTTTGTATGAATCTTGTATTTGTATTATGAAATATAAGGGTCAACAATACACATGAAGTATCACTTTTTTTTAGCTTTCTGCTTGAACTATTAGGCGTGCGAGTTTCCTAGCTACCTGAACTATCACCGACTAGTTTGCAAAACACACCTCAACTATAGTTGTTCACTTTTCCTAGTTGAACTATCACCAACTAGTTTGCAAAACACACATCTTTATAAGTGCACAACTGATAGTTGATGTGTGAAAAGTGAACAACCGATACTTGAGGTGTGTTTTTTACCATTATCTCTATGATAAATATATATATACATATTTAATGCGAATCGAGTAATTAAAACGAGCTATGAATATGATGATAAATTTAGAACCCATAAAATTTTAAATTCTAGCTCCATTCCCGTAACATTGAATCTTTCAATAGCCGGAAAAAGCTTTAATTAACTAGTTGTTGCATGCATTAATTTTCGTTCTTTTTATTATAAGTTGTATATGTACACGTACTTCCATTGTGCAATTAAAACTATTGAAACCAAAATTAATAGGCAGTAAAGACCTCTCTAAACTTGGTCGAAGTATTATTCAGATCCCTTAAACTATGTTTGGTCTTAATTACCTTTTATATCTTCACTTTTTTATAATCGTTACCCTCTCAAATAATAATTGGTCATAATTACCCTCATGGGTGCAGGGATATCTTGACGAGCAATTCATTGAGTTGGAAGAGCTACAAGATGATGCTAATCCTAATTTCGTGGAGGAAGTTGTCACTTCGTTTTATAAAGATTCAGCTCGTTTAATCCATAGCATTGACCAGGCACTGTGAGTTTGATCCTTGTTTTTGGTAAGTCTACAAATATCCATGTCATAACTCATCGAATGATGATCTGATTAATTCTGTTGTATATGTTTCTTTTAGGGAAAAACAACCTCCTGATTTTGCAAAGCTAGACAACTCTATGTACCAATTCACGGGCAGTAGTTCAAGGTTAGAAACAAGATGGATAGTAGTATTATGATAAACTATATACTTAATTAATGAAATTGACAAGCCCGTCTTTTCAAATTTTAACTAAGTAACAATAGTATATTTTTCTGTCTTGTGCAGTATTGGAGCCAAGAAGGTCAAAACTGAATGTACGCAGTTCAGGGAATACTGCCGAGCCGGAAATGTGGAAGGGTAATCTTTATTGATCTATAACTTATACACATTAACGGTTAACACTATAAATCGCTATCAGTATAATTGTATCCACTGTTATAATAGATAACTACCAGTCTTATCTTTCTAAGTTACTAATGTCACTTAGTATGAGTATCTTTAAAATAATGTGATAGCGTAAAAATTGTTTTCACTATTAGTCATTGTGTGGAAATTGAACTTATATCGTGTGCATTGGTGCATGTACTTAATTACGACTCCCTTTAACATTGCATGTTCTTACTCTTTTTATGTTTATACCCACAAAAATCTTCTAGAACTTGTCATATCGATGCCTTACAAGATGCTCTTACATGCTACTACCTTATCTAGAATTTAACTTTAATATGGTTCTTTACGTATGCGGTGACGCTATATTAGGGATCTCAGTTCTGAACATCTCTACTGATACAATTGTAAAAAATATTTTACGCAATTAGTAAATTATTTACTCTTATGTAATTACAAATAAATTTCTTGATAAATATTAAGTTCAAGTTATTTACTAAAATCAATGAGTAATCTGTTATCATAAGTTAAAATTCATTGTTATGTAAATTTTTCTTGATGTATTAAAAATAATGAGTAATCTGTTATCACAAGATGAAGTTCACTAATATGTAAATATTTCTTACACTATAACTTAAATCCATAAAAAATATGTGATTCAAACTGAAAGCAAAGAGTGCACTCCGCATTCAAAGTCTAAAACTGTGGATGACATATAAAGATACATAAAATTATTAACGCATTCATGGATCATAATTGCACATTAGTCACGTTTAATTGTTTTAATTTATTATATGAATTGCAACTAAGAAACACGTTCAAACGTGAAACGATATTTTTTTATTTTTTTTGGTGAAAAGAAAGAATATTATTGATCACCAGACAAACAAATATAGAATTTCCTACACTGTTACTAAGACTGAGGCATCCCTATGTCTTAGATCATATGTAAACAAATAAGTATACCCTAACTATATTTCTTGATGGGTACTTTCATTTGCCAAACAGCTTCATTTCTTGCCCACCAAATGCTATAAATTGAAAACGGCGTTAATTCGATGTCCTAATTACTGTTAATCTTTTTGTCAAATTATTCGAACATTTTGAAACTATTAAGGAACAAACTGAAAGTCAATTTTTGTTGCGCAAAGATGTCTTTAAATTACGCTTTATTTTAGATGGGCTGTTTGTCGGGGAATCAAAAGGATGCATTGCTTTTCTTATTCTTAATTATATTATTACCCCTACTATACCTGATTGGCTTTTTCTTTATTTTCTCCATGAATTGAAGCAGATGCAAGAGAACTTTCCTGCAATTAAAGGGAGAATATGCTGTACTCAGGAAGAAGCTAGAAGTTTATTTTCAGGTAGTGGCCTAATTATATATTTTTTTTATTTCTATTACGAGTAACTATTGAAGTGTAACCATCTCATCAAAAAGATTAATTTGTTAGAAACAGCACACTTTATTTATTTAATTATGTCTTTCAACTGTAACTTGAAATTAATTAGTTGTTACATGAAATGACTCGGACCAATTTATAGCATGTATATGACTCTTTCCAATTTGTTACTTTATGCAGTATGCAAGACAAGCTGGACCAATTGAGACTGCGTCGTCCCGAGCAAAGTAACTCTGTTAGAAATATAATCGAAGTGACTGAATAAGAACACAAAAGGTGCAAGTACAATATAATGCACTTTTCCCTAATTCCTTCTTAAACGTAATAATAAAGGGAAGGATTTGTATTAGCGTTAGAGTTTATTAAGTTGCACTTTATAACATGCTGTGGATGCATGAAATGAAGGCTTTTTACACGTCTTTAATTTATTCTCCTCTCCTCTTTGAGTATAATTTTAAATTTGATGTAATTTTAACTTATAATTATCTTCAAACAAAAATGAAAAGGAGATAGATAGCAAGTTGCTTAGATGCATATGTTTCCTTCTCCTCAAAGCAGATGGAGGGAGAGGGAATAAAATTCAAAATAGTCATTTTTCAGTTTTTGTAATTGAAAAATAGTCGTTGTGGTGGAGTTTGAAATTTCACAGGTGAAACTCCAAAATAATGTCATGAAGTTTCAATTATAAAATTTCATACTTCATAATAATGACTATTTTTCAATTTCGAAGCTAAAAATACTACCTCGCGCCTATTAGGCTATTATTGTGAGAGGGTGAGAAGCATATAGGCATTGAAAAGTTGAAAGTCTCGTTTGAAATGTAACAAATCCGTGAGTTTAACATGTTGAAAAGTAAGGCCCTTTTTGACTGGCCCATTTCTAGCACATAGCTAGCCCAAGAAACTCTGGGCTTAATTTTCATTTAATTGCAGGGTTTGGGCTTCAAATGGGCTGGTCTTTAATTTTTGACCTTCAAATGGGCTGGTCTTTAATTTTAGTCGTTCAAAATTGAACCTATGCCTAAGGGGCCATAAGTTCTTTAAGGCCGTGGACATATATTATGGGATATTATGATGCCAAAATATAAATATATTCCCCGCGAAAAAATTTATTTGCTTTGAAGGAAAAAAATTAAAGACCAGCACAAAATAGAGCCAAAAGTGCAAATGAGCCCTTAATTTTCGGGCACCTCACTAGCTGGTGTTACCTGGTTTCCCTTGCTTGATAGAAATTCTCATTAGTTTTTTTTTTTTTTTTGGCACAAGTTATTTATTAATAATCTTAACACCTGTTAGACTAACTTTTGAGCAAATTGAAAATCGTATGCGAAAATGTTAAACCGTGATCTTAAGTTTATAAGCTATTCAAATGTTAGACAGCAGTCTAATGTTGTTTGTAAGCGAGAACATATGAGCAAACGTTAGACCTGTGAGAGTTATGTATTGCTATTCTAGTCAATTATTTGTTGGTAATGCAAAGCCAAAGTTTCTTTGTGATTCCTCTTTTCCTTACTCATCTTTTCTCCTCTACAAAGTGCAAATGTCCCACATAAGTGGAGGAAAATCTTTCTTTCCTCCTTATATTGAATTGTGTGTTGTTGGGTTGGTAAATGGGCTAGAAAAAAAGATGGGTCTCGCGCACATGAGAATTGGGCTCAGTAGGCAAAAGTGATGAATTCCCCCCCCCCCCCCCCTTGCGCGCGAGGTATACGTAAGGCCTAATTCCATTCCGATTTTCTTAGACGTTACAAAATCTTATTATTAATTCCCTGAATGTTATGAGACGTTTCAGTTGTTAGTTTTGAGCCTACCCGAAATTGTCTGAATATAAGCTTGCCGGATATATCTCCGGAATTAGTTGCCGAATTCATATCTCCGGAATTAAGTTAAAGGCTCATTACTTCAGCATTAATAGCGATCTTTATTTTCTTAAATGTTATGAGACGTTTCAGATTTAGCCGTTATCACCGCCTTACCTTTTACCTATATAAATAGAGGTAGTGATCTCTATTTCAACACACACTGAAACAAATCATCGGCTTCATCATAAAAGTTCTTTCACTGTTTCTCTTCCCGAGCAAAATACTTTGTGCAAACTCCATACTTCCAAACACCAGTGCAGGTGTTCGGGAGTTGTTGTGGAACCTTGGGAAGCGTACCGGGCTAAACCATTTGCATCGTGGTCGGTCCGGAAATCGCTTTTAAGGCATTGGCTTGCCATGACACAACAGTGGTTTCATAATTTGTTTTCGTGTTTTACTTTTTACTGATCTATATTGTTCTCAATTTTTTCTAACAAGACCTTTCACCCGAGTATAATGTTATCTGTTGTATTTGTACAACTTTTTAAATATAGAGACAAAATCAAAAAAATGGCTTGAAAAAAGAATATTTGTGTAAATCAACCTTTACTTAAGGAATATTCTTTATTTGGTCTGAAATGAATATCGTTTTAGCCAAATCAATTTGATTCAAAATAAATGTTGTTTCAGAGAACTAAGAAGGCATTTTATTCTATATATACCCTTGCTCCAATATATGATGTAAAATTTTTAGAAGAGTTGAAGGGCAGTTTGAGGAGATATAAAGGATTATTTAATCAAGTTTCTTCATGATTAGGTGAAATTAAAAATTTAAACTTGCACTGAATGGATGCTAAAAGTCGTTTCTACCAGTAATTATAACGACAAATCATAGGATATAGTTACTATCATATCTAAAGATAAGTTTAGTCAACTTTAGGAGTCAAAAGTGTTACATTCGTAAAATCAAAATACAAACTAATTAAAGCAAAAGAGTCACAAATTTGTGATTGAAATCCAAATACAATTCATTGTTAATAACTATTGGTCATTAATTGTAAGAGTATAGCTTGATAGTCAGTAGAGTAGGTTGAGAAATATGAACTCTCGAGTTCAACAAAAATACAAGTAGGCAAAAGACAAAGAAGATAAGAGTGATAATGTCACCATGATTCACGTGTTATGTGTTATTGCAAACAAAAAATACAAGTGTGCATGCAAATTTGCAAATAACACAAGAAAACACTTGTTAACACATTTTTTGTAATGCAAAAACTCCATTAAGAAAAAGATAAAACAAGAGAGGTGTAGTATTTCAAACAAAAACAATGAGCGATGAAGTGTTAACGACAAAAATACAAAGGGAGGTCTATAAAATTATTCTTTTAATTTATTCAACTGTATCAATTAAAGTATTGAAAACTATGAATTCATATGTAATCTAGTGAAAGGCGTTTGGATGAGAACTTGAATCATGAATTTGAAATATTTATTTGGGTAGAAGTTGAAATTGTGCTTGAAATTGCAATTTGGACTTCAAAAGTTTTACTTTTTCTTTATAAGCATGAAAATCCCACAATACTATGAATTCTATCAAAACAAACATCTATTTTTTCTTTTTATTTGCATTTGCTTTGTATCTTATCAATTTCAATTTTCTGTCTTATAAAGGTTTTTCCTAGTGCTCTTTAAATATATAAAATATTCGGAATTTTTTTCCTGAAATATCACAATATATCAAGACTTTTTAAGAAGATAAATATTACAATATCTTGCATCTAATAATCAAATTATAAAGGGGAAAGATTTATTATATATCACCTTTACCACTTAAAATAGTTTCGTAAAAAGAGTATCAAAATAAAGGAAATAAATACAGTATTTAAAACTTTAAGGGAGACAATGCTACATATACAAACATGAACGGATGTTTATGACATAATTCGTTCTAGTCAACGGTAGCAATTAAGGTGTTGTTTGAAAATCCTAGTTAACTCATCATTGATTATGTAATTTAGTCATCGGATTTATAATAAGAATCTTCAATTATTATTTTTTCTAAAAAAAGTATCATTGCAAAATAAATAAATATAGTATTTAAAACCTTAAGGGAGGTAAGTGCTACCATACAAACATGAAGAGAGGTTTATGACATTATTGGTTCTATTCAACTGTAGCATTAAAGTGTTGCAAATATAAATATCCAAATGCAATCAATTAAAGTATTGAAAATTTGAAAAGCCAAGTCAATCCATCATTGATTAATAGCTTGTTTGGCCAAGCTTATAAAAACAGCTTATTTTAAAAAGTACTTTTAAAAAAAGTACTTTTGACTAAAAGCAGTTTGTGTTTGGCCAATTAATTTAAAAAGTGCTTTTGAGCAACAATTACTATTTGGCCAAGCTTTTAAAAAATGCTTCTAAGTGTATTTTTCTCAAAAAGTACTTTTCAGAAAAGTGCTTTTGGGCAAAAGCTATTTTTTTTAGCTTCTGAAAAACTGCTTCTGCTGCTCCCAAAAGCACTTATTTTCTCTCAAAAACTTGACCAAACACCTCACTTTTTTTAAAATAAGCACTTGTTGAAAAAATAAGTACTTTTGGGGGGAAAATAAGCTTGGCCAAACAAGCTATTAAGTAATCTAGTCATCATATTTATAAGAAGAATCTTCAATTACATTTAAAAAAATATATATATCATTGCAATATAAATAAATAGAGTATTTACAACCTTAAGGGTAAGTGCTACAAATACAAACATGGAGAGACGTTTATGACATTATTTGTTCTATTCAACTGTAGCAATTAAAGTGTTACAAGTTTAAAAATCCAAGTTAATCCTACACTGATTACGTAATCTAGTCATCAGATTTATAAGAAGAATATTTAAATATACATCTTTTTTCTAAAAAAAATATCATTGCTATATAAATAAATATATTATTTAAAACCTTAAGGGAGGTAAGTGCTACAAATACAAACATGAACGGAGGTGTATGACATTATTTGTTCTATTCAACTGTAGCAATTAAAGTGCTGCAAATCTGATCTAGCAATTAAAGTGTTGCAAATTTGAAAATCCAAGTTAATCCATCATTGATTGCGTAATCTAGTCATCAGATTTATAAGAAGAATCTTTAATAACTTTTTTTTTCTAAAAAAATATCATTGCAATATAAATAAATATAGTATTTAAAACCTCGAAGGATATATGTGATACGGATAAAAACATGAAGGGTGGTTTTTGACATTATTTGTTCTATTTTACTATAGCAATTAAAGTGTTGCAAATTTAAAAATTCAAGTTAATCCATTATTGATTACATAATCTAGTCATCAGATTTATAACAAGAATCTTTAATTACATTTTTTTCTAAAAGAAAATATCACTGCGGTGCAAATAAATATAGTATTTAACACCTTAAGGGAGGTAAGTGCTAAAAATCCAAACATGAAGGGATGTTTATGACATTATTCATTCTATTCAACTGTAGCAATTAAAGTGTTGCGAATTCGAAATTCAAGGTAATCTATCATTAATTATGTAATCTAGTCATCGAATTTATGAGAAGAATCTTTAGTTATATTATTTTTAGAAGAAAATGTCACATCAACATAAATAAATATAGCATTTAACACTTTAAGGAAGGTAAGTGCTCTAAATACAAACATGTGGGGGTTTATGACATTATTCATTCTATTCAACTGTAGCAATTAAATTGTTGCAAATTTAAAAATTCGAATGCAATCTAACAATTAAAGTATTGCAAAACTACAAATCCAAGTTAATTCATCATTGATTACATAATCTAATCATCAGATTTACAAGAAGAATTTTTAATTTTTTAAAAGAAAATATCATGCAATATAATCGCAATAATAAACAATTTTACTGTTTTACCAAATCATGTGATATTGGTGGAAGAAATAAAATGAAAAAGAGCTACGAAAAGAACAAAGAAGATAAATGGGATGATGTCACCTTTATTCACATTTTATGTGCTTTTGTTACAAACAAAAATAACTTATGCATGCAAATAAATACGTTACCTAAGCAAGGAAACACTTGTTACAAATGAATGTTAACAACTACACTAGTTTATTATTATTTTGAAAAAAGTCATAAATCAAAAGTAAAATTCATAGTTTGGAAATTCAAAATTTGAGTCAATCTTATTTATGAATTAAAAAAATAAATGAAGTTAAAGTTGTTTAATATTAAGAAAAATGAATTAGATAGAGAATGTTAAGAAGTTAATAATTTATAAGACGACAATAAACTCAAGCTCTTAAATTCATTCCGGTGCTATAAGTATCAGAGTCAGGTATCAGTGCTGAATGGACGACGGTCTTCTTGCCATACAATTTCGATAAGTATCAGTGTCATATACTTATTTCTTATCTATTAATTGAGTGACATTCTTCATTTGTCCTAGACGTCAAATAAACTAGAGGATTGAAAATGGGAACAAATATAACAAATAAAAAGAAGAAGAAATTAAGCTAAATTAATGCTTGATTTCACGAACTCCATGTTCTTCAAACCATTAGACTTCCAGAGAAGGAAATTCCGATCTCCATTAAAACTCTTCTAAAAAAAAAATACATTTTTGATTTATTAGGTAAGATGATGTCACCTTTATTCACATTTTATGTGTTCTTGTTACAAATAAAAACAACTTATGCATGCAAATAAACAAGTTACTCAAGTAAGGAAACACTTGTTACAAATGAATGTTAACTAATACGACAATTTCTTGTTCTTTTTATTTCTTCTTAAAAACTCATAGATCAAAAGTAAAATATCGTATTTTTGAAATTCAAAATTCAAGTTGATGTTATTTATGAATTTAAAAATAAATGAAGCTAAAGTTACTTAAATATTAAAAAAAACCATTAAGAGGTTAATGCGTTATAAAACGACATCAAACTCAATCTCTTAAATTTATCCCTATAACATATCTAATTCTCATTCAACCGTCTATCCTCTAACTATAAATATCAGAGTCATGTATTACTCGAACCATTTCTTCAGTATTCTCTCAAGTTCTCGATCAAATTGTATTTTCCGGCACTAAAATGGATGGATTTTTCGGTGCTAAAACGGACGACGATTTTCTTCCTGAACGATTTCGGTAAGTAATACTGTCATATACTTATTTCTTATTTGTTGATTGAGTGACATTCTTCATTTGTCCTTGACGCCAAATAAATCAAAGGATTGAAAAAGGGAACGAAGATAACAAAGAAGAAATTAAGTTGAACCAATGCTGAATTTCATGAACTCCACGTTCTTCAAACCTTTAGACTTCTAGAGATGAAAATTCCGGTCGCCACTAAAACCTTCTCAGAAATAAAAAATCAACAACATTTTTTATTTATCAGGTAATATCATTCAATAGTCACTGATTGTAGCATATAAGTCAACTATGAATGAGATTAAAATAGTCGAGCTCTTTTAAAAAAGTGTGTTAGACATAGAAACATTGATTGATCTCGTCGATAGAAATAAGGAAAAATCTCTTCCGCTCGATGATTGAATATCAAAAAGAAAAAATGAAAGAACACGTTTGATTTACCTTTTTTTTTTTTTTTTTTAAGCTGGAATTTGATGTTATTTATTATTTATTAAATTGACTCGTTGATAAGAATAAAGAAAATTCTGTTTTGCTTGATGATTAATTATCAAAAGTAAAAATAAATAAAAATGAAACATTCGATTTATTTTTATTTAATTTTCTTTTAGTTGGAAATTGATGTTATTTATTGTTTAGTTGATTGATCTCGTCGATAAGAACAAAGAAAAATCTTGTTCGCTTGATGATTGATTAGCAGAAGTGAAAAAAAAATGACATATTCGATTTACCCTTTATTTTTTAATTTTCTTTTACTTGGAATTTGATGTTATTTATTATTTATTTGATTGATCTTGATAAAAATAAAGAAAAGTCTCTTTCGCTTTACGATTGGATATAAAAAATAAAAAAGAAATAATACGTTCGATTTACTTTTTACTTAATTTTCTTTTAATTGGAATTTGATGTTATTTATCGTTTATTTGACTGATCTCGTTGATAAGAATAAAGAAAAGTCTCGTTGGCCCGTTGATTGAATATCAAAAGTTAAAAATAAATAACATATTCGATTTACCTTTTACTTAATTTTCTTTTAGTTGGACTTATTTATTGTTTATTTGATTGATCTTGTGGATAAGAATAAAGAAAGTTCTCTTTCGCTCGAAGATTGAACATCAAAAGTAAAAAAAGAAATAACACATTCGATTTACCTTTTATTTAATTTTTATAGTTGGAATTTGTTATTATTTATTGTTTATTTGATTGATTTCGTCGATAAGAACAAAGAAAAATCTCTTTCGCTTGATGATTGATTATCAAAAGTAAAAAAAAAAATAACACATTCGATTTACCTTTTATTTGTTTTTTTCCTTTAGTTGAAATTTGATGTTATTTGTTGTTTATTTGATTGATCTCGTCGATAAGAATAAATAAAAGTCTCTTTCGCTCTATGGTTGAATATCAAAAGTAAAAAAAAAAAAAACCACATTCGATTTATCGGAAATAGCCTCTCTATCTCCACGTGTTAAGGGTAAAATCTGCGTACACCTCCCCTTCCCAGACACCACCTTGTGAAATTTCACTGGGTATGTTGTTGTTGTCTATTCACCTTTTATTTTAATTTTCTTTCCGTTGGAATTTGATTTTATTTATATTTATTATCTTATTGTTTATTTTTGTCAAGAATATTTGGTCAAATGTAAGAGTGTAAGGAGAAAGCAGTCATTTTTGGGAAAAATTTCCAAGAGCTGCAAAAACATATGCGACCACTATAACTTCATGGGATCCTTGATGTTACTTAACTGGCAATGTTTTGCTAAGCTAAACATTGAACATTTTGTCTATGCTTCTCCTAGTAGCAAAATTGTTGCTCTTTTCTCATCAATTTCCTTTTCAATTTTGATAGATTAGCTCAAATTTCATGCTCCCAAGTTGTTGTCTTGATATCTTCTTTAATTTTCTCAGAATTGAAAATTCTATGATTCCCTTTCTTGATTCAAACTCAAATGAGCGTGTTATAAATAAATCTGAAGTAGCCAAATTTGCGAGCTTATTTGGTTGTTCTGTTTCTTTTTGCCTAGGGTTTTAGTTTTGCATTCAGAGTTGTGTTTTTCCCGTTAAGTGAGTTTTCGGGTCGGGTCCAATGGCTTCGTATAGGCCATTTCCACCACCACCACCACCGCCACCATCTCAGTCAAGTTATGTTCCACCACCACCACCACCTCAAAATCAAAACCCTAATAATAATCAAAGCCAATACTCTCAAAATTGGGGGGGTTACAGTGGTGTAAATGATGGATCTTCTTATACACAGAATTATCAACACCACCACCCTGGTTATGTTCCACCACCTCCTCCTCCATCAAGAAACCAATATCCACCCCCTCCCCCACCCCCTTTGGATTCATCGTATCCGCCCCCACCACCGCCTTCCGGGCAGCCCCCTCCACCCCCACCACCAATGTACTACCCACCCCCACCCCCACCACCTACTCAACCACCCTCCCCACCACCACCCCCTAAGGAAATTAGGCATAGTGGAGGAGAGAAAAGGCGAGAATCGGGGCATGGTGGTAGTAGGTCTAAACAGGTTCCACCATTGCCTGTGAAAAAGGGTAGTAGAGTTGAGAGTGAGGAAGAGAGGAGGATAAGGAAGAAGAGAGAATTAGAAAAGCAAAGGCATGATGAGAAACATAGGCAGCAATTGAAAGAATCACAGAATAGGGTGTTGCAGAAAACACAAATGTTGGCGTCCGGTGTGAAGGGTCATGGGTCGATTAGCGCATCGCATATGGCTGATAGAAGAACTGCCCCTTTGTTAAGTGGTGAGAGGACTGAAAACCGGTTGAAGAAGCCGACCACATTTCTTTGCAAGTTAAAGTAAGACTAGTTTGAATTTATTACCTGCTAAGTGATTGTTCGATCATTATGTGTTCGAATTGTTGTATGTTGGACTAGTTACCTGATATATTATCTATTATCTGCTCCGCTGAAGATTGGAGTTTTTAAGCATACTAGTTGGTCGAAAGTAATGTTTTGTTTGGTATACTTCTGGAGTGTTACAGACCTCTATGTGCTTTGACTTACCTTGTGATGTGATCAGATAGTGTATGTTATCACTTGGGACAAACACATCGTTTTACATATCAGAGATAGCTGATCGTTCTGTAATTTATGTGTACTCTGCAGATTCAGAAATGAATTACCAGATCCGACAGCGCAACCAAAGCTTTTGAAATTAAGAAGAGACCCAGATCGGTATGTGATTCTGCTTTTCGTTGTGCTAGTCGTCTCACTTGTATTTATGATAATCAATTCAACCACAAATGCATCTTCTGACTGAAATACAACAAACAAATCAAGTCATGCTCTCTATATGTAGATGAAATGTTCCAATTAAATTGTGCAGCTTTTGTAAAGGTCGTAAGAGTTAAATTAGACTTCTTACCCAAGTGCTGTTCGCAAGCTTTTTATATACTTTTCTTTTGAACCTTTTTATTGTGGATTGCCTGCATATGCCTAATTCGGAATTGTGCTTAAAGCATCAACGCTGGTTAGTCTGATCCAGAAGTCGTTAGACTATCCCGATTGGTGTGAGAACGGACATGGCCGCAACTATTTACTTTTTTTTTTTTTTTAATTTATTTCTTTTCACCATTTTCATCAAGCAATTTGTTGATTTTTGGTTGCTGCACAACATCACTGCGCCTGCTATAATTCACACTATGCATGAATTTGCCCTAGAAAATTTCCTTCAATCTTCGAAAGATAATATTGTTTTCTACCTATTGATAGACTATTGCTTTAATGGTTGTTGTTACATTTCTCATTTTAGATGTTAGTCCTTCTAGTTAGTTGATTTACATTGTTGAGCATTTAAAGTTTCAGTATTGCTTATGAGCCTAATTTGAAGTTGTATATATATGAGGAGTAAATGACTTTGGTTTAGTAGTTACCAACTTCATCTGCGCTAGAGTAGGCAAGCGTTTAGCTCATCCGGGGCTCCTCTTCCTTTACATGTCCTTTTCTTTGGGAAGCAAAGCTTGTTCGAGTCAGGTCCTAGTTAATAGATTGCGAAAGATTATCTGAGGTTGCTTAAATGTTGTGTGTTCGCCCATTGTGATTTCATTTCTGAGGGCTACTTGCATTTGAATTTCTACTTTTCTTGGAGTGGGAGACTGCACCTCCATTGGTTCTCCATAAGCACTTCAATGCAGCATATGGAAGTGCTTTTGTCCCCAGACTCCACTCGTGGGATTAAGCTGGGTATGTTGTTGTTGCATATGGAAGGATTTTGGCTATATGTTAGCAATATACATACTAGAATTATTGAACTGGAGAGACTGCTTGGCAGAGTGTAGTTTGAAAATGATGGTATCTTGATGTCTTTTCCACCTTTCTTCAGCACTTCACACTTCGTGTAGTTTTTGATACATGAAACTCCAGGTTGTTGTCAGAGTATTAGTGTTGTCATTTTTTCTAAGGGCAATTCATTTAAGTGTGCAGATTTACGAAATACCAAATCACCTCATTGGAGAAAAATCACAAGCCTGAACTATATGTTGAACCAGACCTTGGAATTCCGCTTGACCTTCTTGATCTCAGTGTATACAAGTATGTTACACACACTCTCCTTATTTTCAAGCAGCACATTTTAATGGAAAAATTATCTATTGTTTTTACATTGTTGCTGGCTTGCTTAGTCCTCCCAAGGGTGTAAAGATACCGCTTGCTCCAGAAGATGAAGAGTTGTTGCGTGATGACGATGTTGTAACCCCCGTCAAGAAAGATGGCATAAAAAAGAAGGAAAGGCCAACTGACAAAGGTGTTTCTTGGCTGGTCAAAACACAATACATCTCCCCTCTTAGCACAGATGCAGCAAAACAGGTTCTACTAATTATAGCGTATAAAGAATGTTTTTCAAGGAGTTGCAAAACCTTATTTAATTAATTGTTTATGCTATTTGCAGTCTCTGACTGAGAAGCAAGCTAAAGATTTGCGAGAAAACAGAGGTGGCCGCAACATCTTGGAGAATCTTAACAATAGGTTACTTTTGCTTTCTGTGTTAATGCTATCCATGACTAAGATAAAGAGACATAGTTGAGACCTGAATATTGTATTCCTCAAAACACTATTGTCAGAGAGAGACAAATCCAGGAGATCAAGGCTTCTTTTGAGGCATGCAAGTCACGGCCCATTCATGCGACCAATCGCAGATTGCAGCCTGTCAAAGTCCAGCCACTTTTTCCCGACTTTGATCGGTAAGTCTTCCTCTCATTTTTCCTTCCCTTTTCATGTTACATATCAATATGTTGGTCTGAATGTTGGAGAAGAGGGATGGTAATAAGATTATGTTTCAGTATAATTGATGCATTCTCCTTTTATATTTTCTCGTCATCTAAAAGAATGCGGTATTGTCTTCTAATATGCATGCTTAAAGGGCTCAGACATTTCCTAGTTTCTCCTTTTATTATTGATCTATCATGTGATAATTGCAGCTTCCAGTCTTTTTTCCTTTTGATTGTCTGGACGGGAAAAAGTTTACCTCAATTCTCAATGCTGAAAAGCTCACCATTAATTGGCCGGTGGTTTTTGAATTGGAAGAGGATTTCATGTTAAAGTGGAGTAATAAAAAGCTATCCTTCCTTTGTACCTTCTCAAAAAAAAAAAAAAAAAAAAAAAACGATACTTTTTATGAGAACAGTGTTCTCTTTTACAGCAAACTTTGCACAACCTCCCCTATGGGCGGTGCCTTAGTGCCTCGCTCTACGGCGTACACTTTGTTGCCGTGGGTTCTGTCTTGAAGTGAGCGAAAGTAAATGTTAAATATAGTTGAAAAATAATATATTAATTGTTAATTAATGATTTAACATTATGAGTGAACATTTTTGTGATTAGGATTAAATGTAAAAGTTGAAAAATAACATATTAATTGTTTCTTACACTCCATGCTCATTCAAGCACCTCCACATAAATGACGGGGGGAGCATGTGAAAGCTAGTCACTAAATAACGAGAAACTCTAAATTAAAGGGCTTTCAAACCCTTTGCCCATTAATTTCTGGGCTTTGTTTGTTTGATATATGTAATTTAGCACTTGCTATTTGTTGTACCAACTTACGTGGTGGACCTTTTCTTTATTGTCACATATCCTTCATTGTCTCTCATTCTGCTTTACTTTTTCTAAATTATGGCACGTGTAGATGCAACTGGAAAAAAATCCTGAAATTGTTCTACAATTACTGTAGGTGGACAAATGAGTCTGGTATACTTTTTTTATATTCTTTGGAATGCCCAAGATATCCCACTTGTATAGATGATTGGATGGGATTTGTACAGGAGATCACCAGATTGCACTCTTTTCTTACGCATCTCTTATACTGGAATTCTTTTGATCTCTTTCTAGTCAATGAAATAATGTTTGCTTGTCAGACGAAAACAGCAGAGGCTGGATGCATTTCCCTTTTTTTTTCCTTCTATAAAACTCAACGTCATTAGATCATGGCAATTTCTTGGTACTAGAGATAACATGAACAAATAATGCTACCTACTTTGCCAGGATTGAAGACCCATTTGTGCTTGCGAATTTCGATAGTGCTCCAACTGCTGATTCAGAAACCTACAGCAAGTTGGACAAAACTGTTCGTGATGCATATGAATCACAGGTGAAGTTACTGATCAGATGCCTTTCTCCAAGTTTGTAATGCTTTCTCCATGTTAATAATAAGCTAAGGGAAAGACTCCTTTGGTCAGTAGATGTGAAGGAGCAATTTCTACGTGAAAGAAAGATTGGCAAAGTTAGCTTTTTCATATGAAAACTGAGACCCATATATTCATCTTCTCCAGACTTAGATTTGTCTGTGTCACCAGCATGGATGATCTTCTATTTACCCTCGGATCTCCATGACACTATGATGTTTGGATGCAATCTTAATGAACATGTATTTTGATTTGCAATACACCTTGCAGGCCATTATGAAAAGCTTTGCCGCTTCAACTGCAGATCCAGATAAACCGGACAAATTTCTGGCATATATGGTCCCTGCACCAAATGAGGTGAAATTTCTTTCTTCTTAAATGGAAAAGTTGGTTCCATGAGCATAAGTCTTATTTAATAATATTATGTTGCTTTCGTTGATTGTGACAGCTCATGAAGGATATGTATGATGAAAATGAGGATATCTCATACTCTTGGGTTCGGGAGTATCAGTGGGATGTATGTACCTTCTCTGAGTGCTGAACTCAACCTAGCTGCATCTTTATACTTTGATAAATTACTTAGTTGTATTAATTTTTCCATCACCTGCCCATTGGCAGGTACGAGGTGATGACAAAGATGATCCTTCTACATATGTTGTGGCGTTTGGTGAAACAGAGGCCCATTACGTGGTAAAAAACTGTGTTTTACTTGTAAAACTTTAATATGGTTTAAACCTGGAACTTAACCCCCACTGTGGATGTGATGTGATCCAGCCTCTTCCAACAAAGCTTGTTTTGAGGAAAAAGAGAGCTAGAGAAGGAAAATCAAATGATGAAGTTGAACATTTCCCAGTTCCCTCAAGAGTAACAGTAAGGAAGAGACCAACAGCTGCTGCCATTGAACTAAAAGAAGAAGGGGTAATGAAGCCAGCCCGCCTCTCATTTTTTTTTTTTTTGCTTTCTGCACGGCCTTTCTTTTTGCAACTGAATTATGACATTGGTGGATCCTCGCAGGGTTATACAATGGCTTTGAAGGGGGGTGTTTCAAGTTTTAAGAGAGGAAGAATCAGTCATGAAGATGCTGTCGGTGAACAACAGAACGATATGCATGATGGTGATCAAGATCAATCTAGTGGTGGCGAGTACGATATGTCTGATTGATTCCTGCTCATTTATTTCAGCTGATTAGATAATTTACATAGAAGAGAAAAAAGAGAGGGTAGGTACATGAGAGAAGGTGCATAAATAAACAATGCTTTGTACTATATCTGAATTTTGCTCTTTGAAAAGGTTGAACTTTCAACTACTTTGCATATGCTCCGAGGATTGTCTGTCCCGACCGATATTCTTGTGTGGTCTCCGCTACCCTGTGCCCACCTCACAGGTCTCGCTTTAGGTTTGGCAATTTGTGCTTTGCTTCTTGGTATCAGCTTTCTCAAAATTGTCTAGTGTGCACTTCTGCTTGTTGTGGCAGTGTATAGAAATGGGTTAAGAGGATGGATACTGGGTTAGCATCAGGCCTGCTTTGTGCTTTAGACTAATAGCTAGAACGCCCAAGCTTCCAGAAGAGAAAATGCTTTGAGAAAATACACATAGAAACACTTTTTAAAAATTTGACCAAACACTAATTGCTGTTCAAAAGTGTTTTCAAATCGATTAGTCAAACATGAAAGAACTTTTCACCAAAAATATTTCCTTGAAAAGCACCTTTTTAAAAAGTATTTTTCAAGAAAAAGTTGATTTAGAAGCTTGGTGAAACAAGCTATAACCCTTTGTGCTTCTAGCAAAATCTGATATTACTCGGAAATACACATTGCACTTCCTCACTAATCCTCATTTGTGCTGTGACGAGTCTTTGGGGATAGAACCACATATATGTGGAACTCGGGTTCCACTGACCCAAGAAGATATAACCGGTCAAGGTAAATGGTACACTACTTCTTCCATAAACGTTTGATTTGAGGAGACTATTTCGTCGAAACGGTGTGCAACTATCGGCCTACGTATTTCTTTTTTCGATCATATTACGGTTTTAAGTTAATATTACAAGTCTTAGGAGCCGTTTAGACATGATTTCATCTCATGAGATGAAATCAGGTTTGGACATGCAATTTGGATTTCTTAAGTTGCAGGTTTTTTTTATAAACATAAAAACTCCACAAGTTGTGAAAACCATCAAAATTCTCCAATTCTCATACAATCTTATCAAATGAGTAAATCATAATAAAATTAATACGCTACTAGAAGGCCTTTCTAAAGAACACATCAATTGATCAAGCTTTAGTTCAATAAAAAGGAAAAATTAGCATGAATAGTAATGTAACTACTCTTTAATATAATCCTTTCACATGGTAAACATGATTGATAAATATATTTTACCAACTTGCAAATTAATATTTAATACAAATGATTGGTAAACATGATTAGTAAATATATTTACCAACTTATGGGTCTTTTTTTTTACAAAATATAAACGTATGGTTCAAATTTTACATTTATATTTTTTGAAATCATAATTTCAAATCCCAAATCATGCCTTTTTGGAATTTCATCTCATGAGATGAAATCAGAAGCGATATCGCATGTCCAAACGCCTACATAGTTTGGCAGAGGTACAGTAAAAATTAAACGAAATAGTATATAGAAGATTTAAGTCCCTTAAAGACTCCTGCAAAAAGATTTAATGATACTCCACAGTCAGGCGGAGACATTAGAACAAAAATCAAAGAGAAGTCCGACAACGTTGCATTGTGTTTTTTGATTGTTTACAAGGTTGGTAGCAGAAGCAAGATTTTCGGGGGTGTTAAGTGCGAGATTGAACGCTAACCTTTTACAACAATCAACTGTTAATCATGTAGAAATCGCGTACTAAAATGTGGTGTCACAATGATTTAAACTACTAGAATCAAATCTTCCAAGTTTTTTTTTTTTTTTTTTTTTTTTTTGATACAACTCAGTTCTGAAAGCTAGAGTACAGCTGTACCCGGAAAGAATGGTTGAAGGAAATTGAATCAATAGGATACAATGTATGGTAATAGAATGTTCCAAAGTTTTTGAAGCATTCAGTTCCACCCACTACAACCGTTCAAACAGGGCTTCTAAGTTGTGGAATGACATCCATGGTAGCCACAAGTTCGAAGCTTTACAAAGGTCAGTACAATTTTCATTTACAGCTAGCTCTCTCTGCATACTGAGAGGAGATGGGATGTTCATTGTAGGATTAAGGTTGATGCATCACCACTTAATCGCTCACTGGGGTGTGGAATAAAACTGCTGCCCCTTCCGATGTTGGATCACTGCAGGGGGATTATCCCTTGTAACAAGTATACACCGTGATTGATGGCCAAGTGACAAAGAACTTCGATACAAGAGCAGCTGTCAAAGACTCCAGAGACCACTTCCTCATATTGAAATTTAAAGACCATGTCATTGACAACATGTCTGACGCCCCCCTTGCCAAGAAACAAACAGAAAACGAGAAGGGCTGATTGTAGACCTATCGATAAGCTACTATACAAGCAGAAGCAAGAGGGTGTACCATCTACAAGGATGCAACACATGAATGTGGTAGCAATCCTGCTTATCTATGCAATCCTGTCAACACAAAAGTAATCAAGCATGGTAAGCAAAACTTTAGAAACTGTATAGAAGATGTGGATCAAAATTCTCAGCCATCTAAAGTATTAAATTTTCTCACGTCATATTCATGCAACAGTGTGCCTAATACTTCTACATTAAGGAGTTGAGGTTAATATCGATGACAAACATGATAAAGATATTACCCAACCAGGCTTGCAAGGAGGCCTGCTGCGTGCTTTTAGAAGTGAATACTCCTTGATGCCATTGAAGCCCTACAAATTAACAAAAACCCCAAAATTATGTATAAGGTTTCAACTCGTAAACCCGTTAATGTGTATATAATTGATGTAAAGAACAATGGATCTATAATCTCTTACCAAGCTAGCCGACATTTGACTGCCTCTAGACGAACAACCCTCTTTGGATCATCAAGAGCTTTGGTTATAGCTTGCAACACCTAAATACGGAAAGACACATTGTGGAAATCCAGGCTTCATGAGAAAACAAGAACCTCTCATACTCCTGATAAATAAGCGGTCGCATCCTTCTAGCAGATACACGTGCCACTTCCCCACAAATTTGAAGATTATCAACAAAACTATCATACTTGATGATGCCAGGTCCATTTGTTATTATATTGAGGAATTCATGAAAATCATGTATGCACATATTATACATTTACGAACATGAAAGAACTCAGATTCTAAGGGATGCAAACTAGGACAACTCATACAAGATATTCACGAAGGGACAAGGGGATGCAGAGCACAGCAGCCGCTCGTCAAAGGCATGGACGCTAATTAAAATAGACAAGTAACTTAACCCATGTAAGGTTTAGTAGGGATGGCTACGAGGCAGGGGACAGGAAGTTTTCCCTCAAGTCGGTGAGAGACTTATTACACGCTATTAAATCCATTGTTAGGCCTTCATTTAGTGTTTCAGAACTGAATCTTCTGATAAAATGCCGTATATCAAATCATGATTGCATTTCACACGACAAAACACCAACCTGTGTTCTCATGGGATATATCCTCGCATGCGGCAGCTCTGACATGGCACCAAGGCACTGGATTGCAGTCTCTCGGATCACCTGCTAATTTTAAGTAATGTCAAAATTAAGAAAGGCCACAAGACTGAAGATGATTTCATCAAAGACTCCACCATATTTTACTAAACAGCTAGGTGCTTGATTGCAAGGAAGGAGCTCTTCCCATCACCTATCCCCGCTTATCCCTAGGCACATAAAACAAAGACCAGGCAAAATGGAATTGGGGGATGGGAAGCGTACAAGACTCACAGGATCAAGTAAGTTTTGTCAAAAAGGAGGAAAGGAAGAACCAATCAAGGCTACACTTGCGATCATTCCCACATGCTTTATGTCGTTACAAGCACTAGCCATGGTCATAGCCTCACATGTAAATCAAAAGACTTCCAGAAGAACTTTTTATTAGATTAGGCAGGATTTTCACGACTCCAAGGAGTTGGGACAGCATTGGGGTGAAAGACTCTTATGGAGATTCGGTATAAAGAAAGCACGGCCCATGGAACAAGGTAATTGCGGAAGAATATAGGACTCCAGAAGGAGGCGGCAGGGCAAAAAACATCACTCCACCTTTTTGTTTTTGGAAAGAACTGGAAAAGTTTAGTGGTAAGTAGGATCAGTTTTTTTAGACACAAGTCGTATGCATTGAGACTCACATTTCCGTACTACAATATCTCTTGCCAGAAGTAGATGACAACAACGACACCTCAGCCACGAAGAAGTTGGCTTCGGCTATATGAATCCTAATTGACCATGATTCTTCATTTAAATTCAACAACATTACACAAAATAAAAAGTAGTAAAATTCTCTAGATCTTCTACCAGCATGAGAATCTATGATAAGGCTAAAAATCTCCTAGAAAGCATAGGACCTACAATTAACGTACTGACATAACCAAAACATACAAAACATATTCCCAACTAATAGATATAGCCTATAAAGATCATTTTCTTCTATTATGTTCATTCTTTCGCTAATTTTTGCATGGATCTAAGAAATTGTAAAACAACTTCCTCCCGTGTGAATTCTCTCTCGTCCCCTTTTAGCAATTTGCTTGATGGTTTCACACATTCAGACTGGTGTATCTGGAGGCTGACGTTGGACATGACCAAACCATCTTAAGCGACTTTCTCTTATTTTATTTTCAATGCGTGCTACTTGCACCTTCTAATGTTTTTTTTTTTGACAATGTGGTCATATTTTATATTATCTAATCTTTCGTGACCAATTTAAAAGAATAAATTAATCTAGTATATTCTTGTCAAAAATAAATTAATCTGGTATGACAACACATCCATTCAGCAATTGCATATTTGAGACACTCATCTTGTGGATGTGTTCAACTTTAGTGGCTAATAATCACTCCCACGACATTGCTAGTCTTATCTGTGGAAATTACTTATCACTTCAGTGGACAACCAGAAGTAGATGATGACCCATCAAAATAGATGGTTATTGGTTACAAGAAGGTCAAGCTCACCAAGAACTAGGTCTAGAAGAAACCACTGGAGGTGAGAGAGTAGTGGGCTATTTCCAATGAAATCCTACTATAACAATCTTGATTAGAGAGGAATCGGCTCAATATCCATCTGTTTTATTCTCATGTTACCAGGAAAGGGTTGTTTCTTCACTTGGTTGGCAGTGAAGGGAACGTTTTGAGAGCTGAAAACTTTAGAAAACAAGAAATACATATACCGCTTGGTATTTTGTGTGTAAAAATTTGAACAAAGACATGGACCATCAATATTCTTTACATTGTCAGGTAGACAGTGAAATTTTTGCAGATGGTTTAGACAGGCAATGTCACGTTATGTGATCTGCAGGTACTCTTCAGCTGAACCTTTAGATTACGGAGGGCAAGACACAGGGCGATAGAGGGCTCTACTATCACTCATGTGCGTTTGTGTGCAAAGACGAGAGAAATAAGAAAATCTTTTGCAGGGACAAAGTATAATTTTGTTCATAAGGGGACAAAGAATAGTTTTGTACATATGGGGAACAACTCTTGTTCCTTGTTTCTCTTTGGTGCATACATGAGCTCTCAATTTGTATAAATTTTTTTTTTTTTTTGGGGGGGGGGGGGGGGGGGGGGGGGGTGTGGGGGGCTGGTGACAAGCCAAGAATAGCAAGGAACTTTTACCATCATATAAGGATAGGATGTGAGCTCAATAAGTCTGCGGATCACCGTGGGAGCATTTTCTACGATAGCTTCTTGTCCTGCATCAACGGAAGAAGTAGAAAAATGAATGACAGAACCATTGAATGCAAAATTTAACATTAAGGTGTGAAAACCATAACCTGATTAACTTTTTTTTTTTTGTATAAAGTAATAATTTTACTAAAATGTTTGAAAGCACATGTATACAAGAAGTATACCAAACAGTAGAAAGCCTATAGAAAGATGCGGTTTTTGACAAAAGACATCAATCTTCTATACATAAATAAATCTAATGGGTGCACCAAAAGGAAATAACGGATAAAAGACTATTCCTCAATTGTACAAGTTCATCTCTACACTTTCAAAAACTCTCCTATTTCGCTACTTAAGATAGTCATACGAGGGCTATCAAACAAAAAAAGAGCTCCCTTAGTTCTCTCTCCAAGTGACCCATATAAAAGCTAGAGGAGCAACATTCCCTCCCTACTTCTCCAAATAACCTGATTAACCTTAAGTTGGATAAAGACACGTGTAATTTGTTACGATTTAGTAAAGAGCTTTTTGCTCGCACTTTGGGTTTGGGAAGCTCAATTACACTACAGGTTCTCCAGACTTCTGTAGTGAAACTAATATGTCTTTCCAGTTTTCTCCAGGAAGTTGCTACTACTTAAAAGAGCAAATAGCACACAGCTTTTCATCAACATGCTTACCGTCCAGGGGCATCATTGGAATTAATATAAAGCCTGTTGTATTATGTTGCGGTTGCTTAATGGTTGGAATGAATCCCAGGAAAGGCAACAGCCATTTTTTAGAGTCCTCGTGTCCTCTTAATTGCTGGGCCAAATGTCTCCCTCTTACCACTGGCACCATACAACTTTTGACACGTAAGAGCCTGAAATCTGAACTCTGGATTGAGGACCCTTTCTTATATACTACACCTTTCTTATATACACCTTCAGACCGGTGTATCTGGAGGATACCTCTAGTTTTTTTTTTTTTTTTTTTTTTTGAGATAACCTTGCTGTCCGGGTGGAGGGTCCCTCTAGTATTCAGATATGCCACTTACATCTAGCATCACAAATAAAAATCTTAAGCAAGTACAAAATTGGCAGCCAGTGAAGCTCTTCTAGATTTCAAGCAACATCCAAAAGCTAATTGCCTATGTCTTTAACTTCTTTGTGTAACCTTGAAGATGAACAATTACAAATATAAAATATACAGTAAATATGCAAATCCTTAACAGATGGTGGTCAATAAGCAAATTGTTTGCACATGCTACAGCAATGAACTTATCAGAACTAAAAGAAATTCTCAGAGAGATAAGCAAACACTCTTTACCATTTTTATCCGTTAATATTCCAGAGAGAACTATTAAGGCACTATAAATTATCTCCTTATGAGAGACATCCTTGCTCAATATAAGAAAGCAATCCATAAGTACAGGAACGACCTGTATACAAGGATAAATATCATAAGCAATTAACTTCAGGCCTGACCATCAACAATATAAGAATCAACTAGTTGTGGTCATTGCACTACTCACTCACTTTTTTGGCGTCACCAACAACAGCAGCAAGAGGAGTTTCAGACACCAGGTGTACAAAAGCTTGATAGAGAAAACACCTGAAATCGCGGGTCGATTAACTTAAAAAGAGGACGTGAAACAGGCAAGCCAGCTTAACATTAGATCAGATCCACAGCAGTTAAATTCAACTCATTACAATGAGCACTTTTAAGATCGAAGTCCTCCCGTTCAATCTTTAATCAGCAAAAACAGTGTAGCTAATTAATATTCCAACAAAAAAATTACTTGTTTTATCTAGGGATGGCAACAGAACTTTGGAAACATATGTTACGGCGATTCATGTATGCTCTGACAGATTCAATAAGGCTTATTGAACTTTGAAAATCCACATGAAACAACCCTTATACGATTAGAACACAAGTATTTAGGCAAATGAAGATCTCACGGAACATAGCAAACAAAATGGGACATGCAAGATGGGCAAGCTTCGTATTTTAATCCTTTTTTTCTTTCTTTTTCAGATTAGCATTGTAATTTCATAGATGAGAAAACCCCACCCCCAGGGGAGGGGGCTTTACGCCTATTATATATCGCGCCGCATACCCCTTTCTTCTGCAGAACTTGCCTTTTAACTTAGTACATTACTTTGTAGAAGATAGCAGCTAGTGTTCAGTGTTATTGAAGAGAATCGCATTAAAATTAGCTAAAAATAACTTTTCTTTAAACAAGGTAGTAGAAATTAATTAAAAAACTTCTACCAAGATGATAAAAGCTTCTTAACATCTATTGCCATTCTTAGGCTTCTGAATGTTTCATCATGAAACCAAGAACCAGCAGATTATAGTTTCTATCATAACCAGATAGAAAATGAGAGTGTGAAGCTCCACATATAGAACAATAGAACTTCACAACTATATTGATATTTGATACATACCTTGTAGTGGATGAATCACATTTTACTATTGCAGATAAGAACATAGGCATCATAATGTTGAAAAACCGTTGTTTATAGAGTGGGCGAATGCTTGCATGATAATTTCTGTTCAAACAAGCATCAGAATCATTCATAAGAATATGAAATGCATCTGCAGCTGATTTTCTGAGACAAAGCACTTTCTGCTCAGCGCGATCTTTCATTTGATCATTAAAAGGTAGCAAATTTCCATGATCTCCATTTGAAACTAAGCAATTCAAGAAAGTCATAGTCACATCTTTTAGCTTCTCATGACCCCGCATAAGCAAACCTTTCCCTATCCATGCTAATCCAACAACAGCATGAATATTCAGACTACTTAGTTTCAGGTTACTCATATCAACCGCACCACCATCATTGCCCTCTTTCCCAATACTAATGTTGCACCACATTACATTCTTGAACAACGTGTCAATAACTTTTTCGAGACTGCAGTCTTCTGATATATTTAGAGGAAGTTTGTTAACCAAAGAACCCAGGGCCTGAGCTGAGGGAATATGACCTTCAAGGAGAGTCGTCGCCAGCAACTGTAATAACAGTCTTATATTTGGTATCCGAGTTTGAGGACGCAACGCAATTACAACTGACGCGAAGAGTGAAGTAATCCATTCGTCTCTACATGACAAACCCTCAGAAGTCTGACCAAGTTGAGTTTTCTTGTTAAAGAGATCGGTTCCTAGAATCAAATCTTTTGAAACGAAAAAGGAGCTTGTTGCCATCACATCAAAAGCTTTCTGAAGAACCTTTTCCTGGCTTTCCACTGAACAGCCTGCCACAGATTGCTTCATTGCAGCCATTGTTGCATCCAGAAGTTCCTAAGGTAAATTATAGTATACTTTTAAGCACATTTCTCATCGAGCTTATGGGAAAATCAGATGAGCCAAATATTTCTTGAAATAGAAGACGCCTGAAGAAAACGGACAAAAATATATGTTATGCTTACCTTTCCCTTTGCTCCTAGACTCAAAGATGTGCTTTTTTCCATTTTAGAGAAAATATTAATCGCAAGATTCAAAGAGACTTCATCTACACCTCCATTGCAATGGAACCTGAGAGGCAACCAAAACATACAGGTCAGACCTTAGCTCGAGAACATTGCAAAACCCAGAAATATCAAGTTATTTAACTCATTGGTTCACGAGAAAAGAACAGCTAAATACTGTGTACTTTTAGACCTCCCTTTCCCTTTGTACTTCATCATTAACCCATTCTTTTAATATTTTCGTTTAAGGGAACATAAGTGGAAAAGCAAGCTAGTGAACCAATGTGAATCTGGGTTGCATCAAGTATCAACATGAGAAAAATCAACAGGGAGCACTGGCCAGCCATACTAGGATGAATCACAATAGAGAATGCAATACGGAGAAATAGCTTGAACAAAAAGGAGTAGAATGGAAAGCTATTAAACAAGAGATTGTAGAGATTGAGCTCGTACCATGGAAGTACCTTATTGGAATAACATTCCAAAAGCCCAGCTGTCAATTCAGCTAACCGCAGATCTCCACAGACCTGCAACAAGAGAAAGCTGTTCTGTTAATATAAACAAGATGCTAGTAAAAGGAAACAGAGTTGAAAGGGGGGATGCGCTCAAGAGCAAGGTTCTCCATTTCTAGTTTAGTCATTTTCAGCAGGAGGTCATGGGTGCTTACACCTACATGTGTACTAAAGATGCCAGAGAGAGAGAAAAGTAGTTTAGTCAATTGCAGCAGGAGTTCATGGGAACATACACCTAGATATGTACTAAAAAAGCCAAAGTGTTATAAGTAGGACGCAGATGGCTGGAAGAAGCAGACTAGCAAACTTGACTTAAGAACGACACCAGGAAGGACATGACATTTCCAGTAACAGGAAGGCTTAAATTAAACAGACGACACATGTGGTAAGTTAGTAACGGCCTCGAGGTTTCAAATAGTACGTACAAAAATCTCAGACAAGCGGGCAGATATAGTCTTCTCCAATTCGCTTACAGCACTAAGCATGAAACTTTTCCCAGTCACTCCAATATCAAAAATGGCCTCCAGTTTGAGTGATTGAGGCATATTTAAGTCATCAGAAGAAATCAGAGAAACAATCTTTTGCCTGACAATAGTGTTAAAGCTAGCTGCCTTCTCGTCCTCATGATACTTATTGACAAACAAGTTGATCTCCACTAATGCTTTCAGTGCTGTCTTCCATAGAAACTTCTTGTTGAAATCAGATTCAATGATTGACGTCAAAGTCAGCAAGATATTCTCATACATGAGCTTTGACACTGAAATAAAGCTTCCAGGAAATGTAGCCAAGATCTCCAAACCTTTAACTAAAAATTGAGCACAAAAAGTGAACGACTTTAGTCAAAAGCAATAAACTTACACTTAGCAGAACTTATTCTTTTGTCAAAGAGAAGTACTTACCTGCTGCATAAACATAAGCATTCCAAGTACTTTCAGAAGAACTTGCGCGAATGAGACAAAAGAAAACATTGCATAATGATGTGCAGAAACTACGAAGTATCTGGCACCAAGGGTCACGAGATAGATCAGGAGCTGAAGTGACTTTATGAGAGCTGACTACCAGCTGTCTGCATGCAGCAAGGAATTCAACGCATAGATACAAGGCCCCAAAGTTAAAGTTTGCATCCAAAGCTGAATGAATAGTCTCATGGGAATTTTCAACCGAGAGCCTTAAAGCATCCACCAACCGAGGAAAGAAACTTTCAAAAACTTTATTGCAGGAAGATGCCGAAGATTTAATGCAAACAGAAAGAAGACGCCCAACGGCATGTAATCTCTGCTTGTATTGGGTAGAAAGATTATTAAAATCGTCTAACTGGGAAAAGGAGTTCAGAAATGTGCTTATGTCCCCATCACCCAGAATCAAACTCAAGAATGAAGCATTATGCTGACGAACAAGCACCTGAAGAAGTTCAAGGGCCTGTGTCATAATTTCACTCTCATGAAAACCTAATCCATCTACTGGATCGGAATCCACTGACAAAGTGGATTGCGGATTAGTAAATATTGCATCTTTTAATGCAGACCAAAGGGATCCTGTGTATTTTTCCATTCTATCTCCTCCATATTTCAACGTGCAGTAGCTAAGGTACTTAAAAGATTCCACCTGTCGCACAAGAATCCATGAAAGTATTTAAAAATTAAGACATTATCAACCCAAACAATAGTAACATAGAACAAATTGCAATAATTGGAATTAACCTTTGCTGACGGCAGAGAAGAAGACAGTTTTTCAAGAAGTAATGGAATGGCTGTGGGTTCAAAAAGTGGTGTCGAAGCAAATGCCAGCTAGAAAACAGCAAAAGTATGTTAGAATCCAATTAAAAACAAATAACTTGGTAAAGGAACTGGAAGGAGAAAGCTCCAAAATTGAAGTATCTAATAATACTAATTGAATATAATTGGAGTAAAAATGAAAAGACAACAACAAGAATGTGAATGCGAATAGCACATTAATTTTATTGGCTTTCTAGATGAACACATTCGATCGAATTATGGCACCATACATGATTAGTTCATCATTTAAGATTTCCTATGTATGGGAATAGGCCCTTCAGTTTAACATTGGAAAGCATATACCAAAAAAAAGGCAGCCCGGTGCACAAAGCATCCCACATTAGCAGGGTCTGGGGAAGGGCCGCACCCAAGGGTTTTGATGTAGACAGCCTATCCTAATGCAAGCATCAGTGTCTACTTCCACGGCTCAAACCCGTGACCTATAGGACACACGGAGACAATGTACCGCATTGGACAACATATACCGTTGGTTCAATTTCAAGAACCTACACCTACTAAGAATTGGTCCAAACTCCAATTGTATCAGTAATAAGCAGCATTCATCAACGTAGTCTCTGGGCCAATAAAGAGCAAAGTAAGAAAATCCAGAGACCACAAGTCCACGATACTATTGCAGCGGATGTTTTCCAAAGAAAAAAAGGTTTTGATGTAAAAAGGCAATCAGATCGTCCATATATAAATGAGTTTTATCATATTACCCAGGCAATACCCACATCCTAGGCTTGCAAATAATCTCCTTACTTTATAGGGAGTTTCTCCCAACCTAATCAAGAACTTCGCTACGGAAATCACACATCCCTCAATTCCTTCAGCTACCTAAAAGCTTAAAGCAAATACAATAAAGACGGATAGTGGTAAACAAAACTGAAACGCCCAAACGTTAAAAGATCCAGGTTCCAACAATTAACCCAACTAAATCCTCTCAACCAATGGATAACTGCAAAGTCTTGGACTAGCATGAAATGCCTGCCCAACAGTTAATGGGCCATGTTGTGCCCGTCCAGAAAGTTAGGAGAGGATGGAAAGATTCTAAATTTAAGACCTTGCTGATCAATTTGTTAACACGTTAATTTTTAAATGGAAACCATCTCAATATTCAAATAACATTCTTCCACTTTTTGGGGGCAAAGTACCAATATTATTATTAACCCGCCATATTCCCTTAATGAAAGAGAATATTATCATCCAGACACTAAAGGATACACCTCCAGTGGAAGCACCCTAGGGAAGAGAACCATATATCAGCATCTACAGTCAATTCTCAATCGGCATCGAAAGAAACAGAAATTCTTACAGCTCTATCCTATGCCACGTCACATGGAGTAAATAAAAATTAAGACAACCCAAAGTAAGTAGCAATGCTAAGATCTACCGAAGTTGTAAGCTTCAATGCATACATACATTGCTCAGTTAAATTCTTTAAGACTTCATTTATTTTTTTATACCACTCCCTAGGAGCTTCCCCCTTTTCGCTCCCTTGGTGACTTGAACCCACAACATTAAGGTTGGAGGTGAAGGGTGCTTACTACCTGAGCAACCCCCTCTGGTGGAGGGGGGGAAAGCGACTCACTGCACATGCATAAGTTCATTTTTTTGTGTTCATTGCACATACATATATCTCTACAAATGCCACTTCAGCGATAAAGACATATCAGATCACTATATATTAGTACACATATTGTGGACCATATCTGAGTCTTCCCCAGAACTAAGCTGCAAACACTATGCTGCCAACCTCTTGCAGAAAAGTTGGAAGAAGAGAACTCTCTTCTCAACTAGACAAAAGTACCAGCTGTTTTAAAACTAAACCACAACTAGAAGAAAACAATTGATACCCCACAACTAGAAAATTAATATGTTAAGCAAAGTGATGCAACTCAACCAGCATAGTAATATCTACATTTTCTTGAGATTCACAAATTCATGTCTACTGTTCGCAGAACAGTCAATCATTTGGGACCTCGGGGGATCCTATGTGAATTTCAGAACAAACTCCTTGATCATCTGATCCATAAATGGATGGACTTGTTAGTGCTTTTAGTATGAAGATACAAAGCATAACATCAATTATAACAGACACTTTAGAAAAGGTTTCAATGAAAGCACTATAAGAATTGGCATACCATTAGGGCCCTTGAGAGTTCCCCCTTCTTTACATCAACATCATCACTCTTAGGCTGGATATTCCAAAGAATAAGACAAATGAAAATTTGTGAAGTTCAAAAAAGCGTGGTGGGAGAAAAATAATGACTATGAACCACTTATGAATGATAAATAACAAGATTTTAGTTTATAGTACATGATTAATTAGCTACCTTCTCATAAGTCTAATGTTTATACTTCCCCTTCAAATGCATGAAAATTATTCTTGAATGGTATCAGTAACCCCCGAAGAAAATAAATACGGTATACTACAAAATATAAATGGAGTCTCAATCACCAGACACATTGTTTTTGAATGGTATCATCAACTCCAAAGAGAATAAATAACATATACTACAAGATATAAAAGGAGTTTCTCATTGATTTCAGACAAGATAGCAGTATCAAGTATTTTTTATTGAATTACCAAATCATACTTGGGACTATAGCTTTCCAGGGGGATGTAGTAAAATTATCTTCACTAAATGTTGAGGCAAACTAACATAGTCAAATAAATATTTCCTAAATAAAGAAAAAAAACACAAATAAAAAGCAGATAGGCATTATAATTCAATAATCTCACATGGGTAAAATGGATAGGAAAGTAACATCCCAAAAGGTCGAACAAATCCCCTGCATAATTCACCAATGGACCAGAAGGTTCAGGAAATAATTGTGCCAGCAGTTCAACTATATGGAATAAGAGCATCAAGCACTGTGGATCCTTTTCACCATCAATAGCTTCACAGATTCCATAAACGAGATCATCACCCTAGGTGGCCACAATCCAAAGATTAAAATTAAACATGTAACGGACCCTAAAGCAAATAAATACATAGGTGGAAGGGAGTAATAGGCTTGTAAAGCAGAAACTAGATATCATACTCAAAATAACAACAGAATGGGATGTTGGAGATTACTACATAAGTTTGGTCTAACATATTAGCACCACATATCTACAGGACTGCATGTTTCTGCAATCCTTTCAAATCATACTGTTATAAGGCCCCTTAGCTTAATCACGAATTCAAGAAATTGTCTTTAAAAGGGTGACAGAAAACTAAAGTAGCTAGAGCTAGAAACAAATATGTATAAGACATTGAATTTCAATTTTATTTTTTTATTTTTTTTTAATGATGGTTGGCCAACTTACGCGCATCTTGACTATTTCACCAGGTACATGCTACCTCCGGAGAGCAAATTAGGATAACTCTGCTCACCAAGGCTTAGGCAAATGGGGAATGTTATAATTTTCTTTTGTTTCTTTAGTATTTTGGTGTAAAGAGTTACACCTAAAGAAAACATCATCTTGGAGTAGTATTAATGAACACTCTTGCTTTATCCCAAAAAAAAAAGGGTATACCGAGAGCTAGTAGTTTAAATTATATTGTTTTGTTGGTTACTTAAAATTACTGAAGATAGCCATACAGTAAACCATGCTATAATTATCACAAAGATCAAATACAGTTAACTGAAAGGAATTAAAAGCTGGGGAGATGTTGCAATTGACTGTATGGATGATCCCAGCAGTCTTTTGTAACTCTTGGTACCTTCTTGGTACTTAGTCAATAGACCTTCACCTAATTAAAAAAAATGAATTAAAAGCTATTACCAGTGAAAAAAGTGCATCCTGATAGCGATCCAACAGGCATTCCAATATTTGAAGGCAAAGCTGCAAGAATTAGACAGTAAATTCCCCGAGCTGAAGATACTTCCAACAGCGTAGAAAGAATAGTTTATTTATCTGTGTACAATCACTATACCTTCCTGTCTTGCAGCCCCAAGGACTGAACCTGCAGGTTTTTAAGATAAGACTCTGCAACAGCCTTTGCTTGACTCTTATTGATCATACCAGTATCTCTTTTCCTCCTTAGTAGAGCCAAACAACCGACAAGGGCACCATGCAACGCTTTCCAGTCTGCCTGATACAAGTACAGTATCATTTATTCAGAGAACTCAGATGATAACCAATTAAAAAACAGACATATAAAAAGGTAAAGATACATGGTGCGCACAGCGATTGAATTTTTCCAAATTGCTGGACACACTAGTATAACAATATGATATATTCCTATTAGAAGCTTAAGAGTGTTTCACAGTTGAGCTTTCATTTCATAAGATTAAGCTTTAAGATTTTAGTTCAGCAATAAGAGAAACTTTTTCATCATAAGTTCCTATTCTGAGAACAGTAGTTCACCAGTAATGAACTAACTTGAGACAGATACGAGGCACAACATGCAGATAAGAGCAATAGCTCGTATCTTGTTTTAATCATAATTGTTTTGTAGAAAGCAAATACCGTAAAGGTGTTAAAGCTATACAGAGGAAAAAAGTTTAACAGACCACATTTAATTACAGACAAAAAAATTGCATGAAAAAAGCACTTTTTCTTGCTAAGGCAAACTCCTGATCCTAGAATGCTTGCTCACCAGCCTCTCTGCGAAGAATTCTAACAAGCTGCTTATTGCGGTATCCCCCAACGGCTTCGATACTAGTCGCATCAATAGTTCTCCAAGTAAGAGGATACCTGGAAGAGCAAAGGTTATGTAGCATAGAGTAAATGTAGGAATAGAAGGAAGGGTAAAATGTAAATTACAGAGAAAATAACGGTATTATCAGAGGAAAATAGCGAAAAAGTGTCTAGATCTCGTGGAGCTTTCAACATAAAGCGCAAATAAGCAACAGGTTTTATTGCAAAGGGCGCAAACGAAAAAAATAAAAAAATGCAAATGAAATTCAAGAGTGATAACTATAAACACAAACAACAATCATGGGAACAATGGATTGAGAAAATTTATAACAAAGTTAAATAGTTATTGTTCAGTGCTTTCAAAACAGACACTGTGGGTGATAGACGAAAACCTTCGTGCCCCTAAGCAAGACAAACCCCTCATCTTGGTTTGCACCTTAGCAATAAGGTTTAAACACACCTCAAGCAAGCCACAGACAACAACGGGAAAAATACCATGGCCATGCAAAACTACACATTACTGCCACTACTACTCATGACATATTTACATACACATAACGTTTCTGGGAACCAATAGGCAATAATGAATATTTACTATGCCTCAACAGAATCGCTAATCGGCATCTCTGATGTTTTTCAACAAATTGAGTTTCATAAAACAAATTTGCAACACATAATGTCTGTCTACTTAAGTCTCCACTTGGCTAAACAAGGATTTCAGATTTTTCACAGTAGATAACAAATCAACAGGACCATGCGCAATAAGTTCCTAACAGATTTATCGGTTTGGTCAGTATCTCATTTTCTCTACCCTCAATTGCTCTTTCTAATAAAATTTCTCTACATACCAAAAAAGTATATGGTAAAACCCTATCCAGACAGTGGCATAAAAAATGGGTGCAGAAAAATGTGAAGATGAATAACTAGTCTACATTAAAATGCTCAAACTCTATTCACTCCAAAATCTTCCTTCTCCCTCTTTGGTGTCTCAGTGCTGCCCCCACACTCAAACAACAATGAGAAACACAGTTCAATGGATAATTTACCCCTCCCCCACCCCCCACCCTCCACCCCCAAAAAAAAGGCAAAAATTACAGCAACAACCCTAAAATTATCAATCAATCCCAATATCATACCAACATTTGCATTGTGAATTGGGGATGAATTTCCTTGCCTTCCAAAGTGAAATAGCACTTCTAAGGAGCCAATTGAATTTTTCTAATTTCCTTCAATTATTAAAACTAGTAACAATAACTAAAAGATGAGTTACTTATATCAAGAAAAAAGGAAAGGGTACCTCTTGAGCGAATGCTGCTATCTGTAGTAGTCAAATACATCTCCATCTCTCTAACCTATGTATATCAACCACAAAATTTTAGCTTGGCAAAATAATAAGTTAAAAAATTGCATACAAAACAAATATTAACCCACCAAGGCTTCTAAACTTAAGAGGTCATTCTTCAAAAGAACAGCAATTGCATCACTGCTTGCAGCCTGCAAACACGAATCAGTAAAATAACATGAATGCAATAATTAAAGGGGGGAAAAAAAAAGTTACACGAGAAAAAGGAACCAACCAAATTTTCTTATTTTATACTCAAATCAATACGGTTGATGCAAGAATTGAAATTAGATAGTTGTAAACTTGAATTGACTTATTAAATTGCAATATATTGTACCTGTTGTGCGGGAGAGGTGGAAGAGCTGACATAGGACTCAATGTGAGTGACATACTGAATAGTAGGAGTGCCAGAAGACATAATAGCGTTAGACAAGAGGATTTTTAAGGACAAAGGAATTCGGAGGGTTTATGGTAGGGGCGAGGGTTTTTGAGGTTTCGAAGTGGAGCGGTGGACAAAACTGTCGGACTGTTACTAAGTACGCGGGCAGAAACGTGTTATAAAAAAAAAATTGGGAACAACAAAATGTTTTTTGGCCTATAATTCCAATAAATAATTGTTGTTTTATAATAATAATCATGGTGTTCAAACCAACTTGTGCGTATCTCGAGTAATCGCACATGATAAATTTCACCTCTCACGAGCAACAAGTATAATAATTTTGTCCACCAAGACTAGAAAAGATGAGAAGAAATTATACGTGCTACATTAAAAATTTATTAAAAAAATCATTAATTTGGAAGGGCAAATAGTATCGGATTTTAAACTTCTATATATCGTTGGAATCCTCTCATTAAGGCCTTCCCGAAAACCGATGTCTTGTCGGGTTTTGAACACATTGACCAGAGGGCGTTTTCGTCCTTTAAAATTTGACTTTAACCGTTTAAGCCTCTAAAAATATAGAAGTGGTTTACCCTAAGGGTTTTGACCATTCTAAATTCGTTTTTGTGTAGTTTGAGGCAATCTGGAGACTCGAGAAAGCAGTTTTGATTTATTGGGAAGTGTACTTGAATTGTGAATTTGAGGTAAGTGAGACTTTAAGCTTTGGGTACTTGCTTTTCAAAATCCGTTTTAAAAATATGTTTTGTCTGCCTGGTCCATGTGTTGGGGCGAGTGTGTGCTTGACAGAATCGGTGGTCCTTAAGGCCAACCGCATATACTTTATTTTCAAATAATCCAAAACTCTCTTTATAAATTATTTTGTGATGTGATATAGCTGTGAGCCATGATATTGGGGCATTGTGTATGTTTTTTGATTATATTAGGGCATTGTGTATGCTTCCCTTAGCATTGTGTATGCTTCTTGATGATATTGAGGCATTGTGTATGCTTCCCTTAGCATTGTGTATGCTTCCTGACATATTTGGCACATTGTGTATGTTGCCGTGGATTCATAGTGTTGACTAATTCTTTAACTGCCACTTATGACGGTTCGTAGTGTAAATTGTGTTGAGATATATAATATATCTGATAAACAGTGGTTTGGACCTTGGTTGCTATTATATAATGATATATTCATGTACATAATATTTTTGTGCTTGTTGTGTGTTTATATTTTCTAACATTTGTTCCAGGGGTATTTGAAGTGGCGGGTCGAGGATCTTACTGGGTTATATTTATGTATAACTCACTCCTTACCTGTATGTCCATGCAAATACTGTCGTTGAGAACGAGGCTCGTAATTGAAGACTTTGTGAGTGGATTCTGTTGTTGAGGTGAGCCACCGCATTGTTCGTGGAGGCATCCATTTCAGCTTTATCTAGTTTATTTCTAGTTATTTCTTTTATTTTGGGTTTACATGCTCGACACTCAAACTCATGTAACTCTGTTAGATGTTCCATGGTCTTAGCGTGGGATGTGGGCTAGAGATTCTTTTTATCTTAGCGTTGATTGGTTTTCATAAATCGATTATGGATTTGGTTAGCGACTATTTCGCATTTTTATCATTAATAACGTTGTTGGACCTGCACTTATTTTCTTTTAGTGCTTTTGTAAATGATTAAGAGTATGATATATGGTTCGCCTGGCGGGTGGTGTTTGCTGGGTGCCAATCACGTCTAGCGGGTACTTTGGGACATGACACCAGCCATACTACCCAGTCCTAAATCCTTCTTAAGATTTTCACCAGCCACCAGTTCCTCTCCTTTCTCACAAAATCCTAATCCACCACCCAGAAATAATCCCACATTTTCCAAACCACAACAATCCACTAATATCCCTAGACCTAAATCCAACGACAGAAATCCCAAACTGCTGACATCAACAAAAAAGGATGAAAGGAGGAGTAAGGGGTTGTGCTTTAGCTGTGATGAGAAGTACACCTTTGGCCATGTGTGCAAGAACAAGAGGCAACTCTTTTCTACGGAAGTGGAATAATGTAATGAGATAACTGGGGAAATTAATGAAAATGTAATGGTTGATGCTGCTGAATTCTTGACTATGATAGGTCAAGGTTTAGAGACTGATTCTGAGGGTGCAATTCTACCTCATGTGTCAGTCCATGCCATGAATGGAGTTCATAATTTTAGAACTATGAGAGTTACTGTGTCTGTTAAAGGGAAAGTTATTCATGTCCTGATAGACACTGTAGCACCCACAATTTTTTAGACTTCAACACTGCAAAGAAACTAGGGTGTTTGTTGACTACTATCTCTCCTTTTGATGTGTTTGTGGCTGATGGCAAGAAAATCCAAAGTAACTATGTCTGTAAGAATCTTAACTAAAAGATGCAAGGCGTCACTTTTGAATCTGATATGTTAATAGTGCCTATTGGTGGTTGCAACATGGTGTTAGGTATTCAATGGTTGATTTCTTTGGAAGATGTTACGTGGAACTTTTAGAAACTCAAAATGGAATTCAGTTCTTGGGTAAGAAGGTATTTTTTAGGGGAATGCAACCCTCCTCAGCTAAGGTGATTCCACAAGCTGGCATGGCTAAACTACTAGCAAAACCAGCTGAACTTTGTATGGTCTCCGTGGGAATGTTTAATGAAGGGAACTCATAAGGAAATGCCAGCTTATTCTCGTTGGAAGTAGCACAAGAATCAGAGGTGGATGAATGAGTGCAGTCACTTTTGCAAAAGTACAAGGACTTGTTTGAAGTACTAGAAGAGTTGCCACCTTCCAGATCACATGATCACAAGAAATTTTGAAAGAAGGAACCTCTCCCATTAATATCAGGCCATATAGGTATCCCACCATTCAAAAAAATGAGATTGAAATGATGGTGGATGAGATGCTAAGCTTAGGAGTGATTAGACACAGCAACAATCCTTATCCTTCTCCTATTGTAACAGTCAAGAAAAAAGATGGGACTTGGAGGATGTATGTGGATTATAGAGAATTGAATAATCACATAATCAAAGACAAATTCCCAATTCCTGTTATTGAAGAACTGCTAGATGAGTTACATGAATCAAGGTATTTTTCTAAGTTGGATTTAAGGTCTGGCTATCACCAGATCAAGATGTTTGAACCTGACATTCCTAAGACTGCATTTAGAACTGATCATGACCACTATGAGTTCTTAGTGATGCCATTTAGGCTAACCAATGCACTATCTACATTTCAGAGCCTCATGAACCATACTTTCCATACTCATCGTAGGAAATTTATTTTGGTGTTCTTTGATGATATACTAGTGTACAGTTCTACAATGCATGAACATGTGACTCATTTGAAGACAACTTTCCAGATTCTGAGAGACCATGTGTTATTTGTCAAACAAAGCAAATGTGCTTTTGGAGTGACACAGATTGATTACTTGGGGCATGTCATTTCTGGACAAGGAGTAGCTATTGATCCTCACAGGATTGATGATGTACTCAACTGGCCTCAACCAACAACCATCAAGGGGTTGAGAGGATTCTTGGGCTTAGCTGGTTACTATAGAAGATTTATCAAGGGATATGGCAACCTTGCAAGATCCTTACATGACTTGTTGAATAAAGGTAACTTCTCTTGGATTGTTGATGCTACCATTACATTTGCAGGATTGAAATTTGTTATCGCCTCATCACCAGTCCTGGCTTTGCCTGATTTTTCCAAAGACTTTGTAGTTGAGACTGATGCATCAGGTGGGGGGTATAAGAGCTTGGCATAAGAAAATAGACCAATTGCTTTCTTTAGTCAAAGATTATGTGACAAAAATAAGGTCCTTTCAGTTTATGAGAGGGAACTGCTTGCACTAGTTTTAGCAGTGCCAAAATGGAGACCCTACCTGCTTGGTAGGCATTTTGTGGTCAAAACTGACCACTATAGTCTCAAATATTTGTTGGAGCAAAGAATCACCACACCTAGTCAACAAAAGTGGTTAGTCAAACTCCTTGGGTATGACTACACCATAGATTACAAGAAGGGTAAGAAGAACACTGTAGCTGATGCCCTTTTTAGGAAGGAGGAAACTATACAACTCTATAATATTTTTGGAGTTCAAGACAAATTGTTGGAGGAGGTGAAACAATCATGGGTATAATATCCTATCCTACTGAAACTAATTCAAACTATTCAAGCTGGTACTGCTCACAAAGTTTACTATAAATATACTGCTGTCATCTTAACTAGGAAGGACAAGTTGATGGTGGGATCTGATATAAGGCAGAAACTACTAGCATTTTATCACGAGGGTGCTATTGGGGGTCACTCTGGGATCAAAGCTACTCTACAAAAACTGAACCAAGATTTTTTTGGGAAAAAAGATGAAACAAGATGTTTATGCTTTTGTGAGACAGTGTGATGTTTGTCAGAAATGTAAAGGGGAGAATGTAGCTTATCCTGGTCTCTTACAACCTCTACCTATCCCTGCTGGTGTTTGGCAGGACATATCTATGGATTTCATAGAGGGTCTGCCTAAGGTTACAAGAAAGGAGGTGATCTTTGTAGTAGTGGACAGACTGAGCAAAGTTGCCCACTTTCCACCTCTTAAACATCCCTATACTGCTTTGGATGTAGCTCAATTGTTCATGAATGAAATTTTTAGATTGCATGGCATACCAAGATCTATTGTGTCTGATAGAGATGTTGTTTTCACAAGCAAATTCTGGAAGAAGTTTTTTCATCTCCAAAAGGTGTCACTTTTGACTTCTACTGCCTACCATCCACAAACAGATGGTCAGACAGAGGTGGTTAACAGGTGTTTGGAGGGGTATTTGAGATGCATGACCTTTGAGAAGCCTAGAGACTGGCCTAAGTAGTTGCCCTTGGCTGAGTGGCGGTATAATACCACTTTTCATTCCTCGATAAAAATGACTCGTTATGAAGTTGTGTATGGTCAGAAACCCCCCCCCCCCCCCCTATATGTCATTTGACTCTCATATAGATGTTGTTAATATGAGTTTGGTTACTAGAGAAGCTACATTGAGGACTCTCAAAGCTTGTTTGACTAAGGCTCAATGCAGAATGAAATCACAAGCTGATAAAAAGAGGACAGACGGGACCTATGACATTGGTGATTGGGCCTATATCAAGTTTCAACCATACATACAACTATCCCTTAGATCTCACACATTTCATAAACTTTCAGCTAAATTCTTCGGTCCTTTTCAGATCACTGCCAAGGTTGGTCAAGTTGCTTACACCTTGGACTTACCTGAGGATGCTAAAATCCACCCCATCTTTCACATTTCACAACTAAAGAGGAAACTTGGTTCTCAGTCTGCTTCAGCTACCCTCCTTGTTTTTCATTCAGACTCAGGTCATGCGCTCCTAACTCCTGAAGTTGTATTAGACAGGAGATTGATTTAGAATTGATACGCTCAAATTAGACCTATTAGTGGCGTAAAGCGGACGTTGTCAAATATAGTAACCCAAACAAGGTTGGGGTCGAATCCCACAGGGAATATGGAGAGAAAAAGGTACTAATTATTTATGTAACTAATCTCTAGAAACTTTAATTTTATTCCGAATAGTATAGAAGAGAGATTTGGTTTGTAATCGCTATTTTGAAATATTTGGAATTTGTTTGGATTGGGAGAACCAAAGTTGTGTCCCCACGGTGATTAGATGTTATGCTATGGGTATCAATATGATATATTTCTAATGGGTTGGGGTTTTGTATGCACTTAATCTCTAATGCACTTCCTAATATTTTTCAATAGTTAGAAAGTATTTCTTTTCATGATTTTCCCAAATGTAGAAAAGTTGCAAGTAAGATCGATTAAATATGTCAAGTAGAACTCATCTTATCCCTAAGTGAGTTCATTAAACAAGGGTTAACGCCCCGAGTCCTTGTTATATTATTTCAAATCACACCCTAGTTCATCTTTCCAAATAAACTAGGGTTTGTGCATAAGCAAGTGTTTGCAACCACTAACTAACAATGAATGTGAGAAATAATAAAACACATTACAACCCATTATATATATATACAATGTTAGACACCCATTACATATCACCCATCATTTGGGTCCACAACTTTGATTAAAGAAACTACTCACACATAATGGTCTCAAAAGTAGTAAGCAATAAATGAGACATAAAGCTTACAAAGTGTGATAAAGATGATGGAAAATGGAATCTTATTGTCTTCACTAAGCTCCAAAAGTGGAGTAATAAATGCTCACCTATCAATGGAACTTTGTTCACGTGCACAATAGAAAACTGGCTCCCAAAAATAACCTAAAATGTTCTTTAAATTGGCTCCAAAAACGCACAGTAGCGACTGACAAAATTGCCCCTGATAGCAAGATCGACGGACCGTCGATCGTTCGACGATCCGTCGATTCCTCCGTCCTTTATATCTTCAACGATGCGATCCATTCGACGGTGTCGTCGACCAGTTCGACGCTCCGTCGAGTATTCCGTCTTTCTCTCTTCTTGTTGACAGATCTTGATTGATGACACAAACGACGAAGCGTTGATCAGTTCGACGCTTTGTCGATGGCTTCGTCCTTTGTTGTCTTCAACTAAGGCCATCACTGAAAAATCGAGCTTATCGACGCTCCGAAGGACGGTCCGTCGGCTGATCGACGGGACGTCGATTCTTCATTTCTGGCCAATTTCTCCTTTGTTCTTTGTTTTTTTGCTTTTGGGCCATTGTTTTCCTAAAACACAACAAAAACATATTAACAAGAACCAAACTTACTTGAAAACAACCAAAATTCATAGTAAAAAGGCGTTGAATGTGCCACAAATCCGCGGCACATCAAGAACCATGAAAGAGTTGTTGCCCAATGACTTATTAAGTGGTTCAGTGCTGCAGAGGAGGATAGCACTTGGGAGGATTCTCACATATTTTGCCAGCAGTTTTCTAACTTCAATCCTTGAGCACAAGGATTATTTTATTTGGGGGGGGGGGAGTGTTGATACGACCCTATTGTAATACATTTCCATTTTCTAGTTAATTCCAATTAATAAGCAATTAGTTGAGTAATTAGTTAGTAGTCACATGCCGGACACGTGACTAAGGAATTAGTTAGACCAGCCTGTCAAGTTAGTTGATAACTAACTTTTGGAAACTGATTTTGCCCCCCCAAAAATCCCAAATTCCTCAATACATAAGTAGTTGCTATTCCATTGATTGTAATCATCCAAGTTGAATACTAAGATCAATAAACTCTTTTTTCTCCTTCTAAAACTGTTACTAGAGTAAGCTGTTCAAGAGCAATTCTTCATATTTGTTCTTTAGGCAAGCTAAATTTTCTTCTATTTTTGTTCGTAAATACCGGAGCTGTACCATTAATTAGACGAGCCATTTCAAACTTAAAGATAATGTTCAAATCAAATATTAACACGACGTCATTAAGCGAACCAAGCACCTACGCATGAAGAAGCTATAACTGGTCCACGAGTTAGAACTCCTACTGAACTAAAAAAAAGCATTTGTGTCTTGGTTGGCAATTGTGTTCTCCGGTCATAGCAACATTGAATGAATAGTTGATTTTGGACCATATTAGTCTGTTAAGTACTCAAATTCTGTCTAAAGGATAAAAGATAAGAATTGTTGATGACTCGACGATCTCATCTCCTCTCTCTATATTGCTATCACAAAATATAATTAATTTTAGCATTCATTCTAGCATCAACTTATCATCCAATGAGAAAATTTATTGTAATAAATTAATATTTATAGTATAATTTAATAAAAACACATAGTGGATGTAAAATTTTACTCATTTAATTTGACCTCAAATCTTCTATCCAGTTCAGTTTGACTGCATAGTTAGAAGTAAGTTTAGCCCGTTAGTTCATTTCACCTTATCTAGTTAGATTGCTATACATAGTTATTAGGGGCGTTGGTGCCCCCGGGGGGGGGGGGAGGGTGGGTAGCGTGGGAGGGAGAGGAAAATAAACACTACTGTGAAAGAAAAGGGGCAATTTACAGGATTGTCCTTCGCTGGGGTGGTCTTTAATTTTTGTCCCTCAAATTAGTGAACCCCCGCTCAGTCAAAAATAAAAATAAAAAATTCGCAAGACAGAGTTTAAAACTCTACCTTAAGGTAGAGTTTTGAAGGCGAAATCTTGCATTAAGACAGAGTTTTGAAGGCGAAATTCTGTCTTGCGAATCCAAACCTCTATCTTACGATATTCCTTTTTTTTTTTTTTACTGAGCTGAGGTTCGAATTCAGAAACTCAGAATATTAGGCGAAAGACAAAAATTAAAGACCATCAATTTGAGGGGGAAAATTAAAGATCACCCCAAAAGAAGCACAATCCGCCCAAAAAAAATGAAAGAAAAGGAGACTAACACCATTATTGCATCGCTTCTGCCTTGGAAAAATATATTTTTTTGGCCCATACCATATTCTCTTTTGTTAATAATTATTATGATTCTCATTGGACAGTTAGAGTAAGAATATTTTGAAACCAAACGTTATACGAGGAAGACACAATTTACACCTCAAAAAAAAAAAAAAAGAATATTGGTAGTTTGGTACAATGGAGCGTATTGAAATAGACAAAAAAAAAAAAAAAAAATTGAAATATGGTGAGTTACATGACATAAATTTGTGTGGAGAGAAATTTCATACGCCTAAGTGTATTGTTCATATCAGTAAATCCTTTTCATACCTACATGTGCCAACATTTTCATACTAATTGTTCCCTTAATCACAAATTAATTGTCATGTTTCGCTTTTCGATAGTCAGTGAAGATAAACATTTTAATATGTATTTAGTTTATCATACTAATATGAGAATAATTATAATTACAATTTGTAGTACTTTTCATATAGTTTTTAAATATTAATCTAAATCCAATTCAATTTGAAAGATAGTCAAAACGACTCTCCATTAGCAAAATATGACAATTAATTTGAGACAGATGGAGTAGATTTGAAAATTCTTCCCGGTTGAAGACTCAAACATGTATAGCTTAAGTTGAGCTAACAGGGAATAAAATGAATATGGACAAATATAGGGGAAGGGGGAGTATTTTAAAAAAGTCAAGATTTCCATAATTCGCTTTCAATGAATAGGGACGTATTTTGTGGTGAAATAAACAAGTATATCTATCACGTGTCACCCCGCAGTAGACAAGAAGACTTGCACAGCCGTGACGCTGCACGGTTCCATATATAAACATCATATAACTCAACCATTGCTCAATAATTGCTAAAACAAACACAGAGAATCGAAAAAGATGCCATCAAATTTGTTGACCCAAGTAGGAATACCTCAACAGAAACACTTCAGTGGTGTTCCTTTCCCTGCTGTGTTATCTCCAAACCCAAACACTGATCATACAAAACCACAACTACCTCAGATAATTAAAGAACAAAAACCATGGATTGGATCACTTCTACATCAATCTGGGGCTATTCTTTTCAGGGGATTTCCTGTTAACTCAGCATCAGACTTTAACGATGTTGTTGAAGCTTTTGGCTACGAGGAACTGCCGTATGTGGGTGGTGCTGCTCCTCGTACCAATGTTGTTGGCCGTGTCTTCACCTCTAATGAGTCCCCACCTGATCAAAAAATTCCCTTTCATCATGAAATGGCTCAGGTGTATGATCTATCACTAGTACTTTACTTATATATATATATATATTGTCCTTTGCTATTCTATTAAATCCTGTAGAGCAGAATGGATAAAAAAGATTGTGCCTTGATTGAATTTGAGGTGTGTAATTGATTGAATTATTGATGGTTATAAAATAAAGACTTGTAAAAACAATTACTAGTACTCCCTAAGTCTTAAATTGTTTGTCGTGTTTCTTTTTTACACGCCCCTTAAGAAATACTACTATTAATTCGCATAGAGTTTTGGCTATTTTAACCTTATTTATGCCTTTAAGATATAGGATTAAATTTCTATTCATTGAATATTTAGTCTATCAACTTGAGGTATTTGTAGTCTTCAAGAAAAATTACTACTAAGGGTAAAATGAGGGGAAAAAAATAGTACTCTGTAATTGGTTTTTTTTTTTTTTCAACGCCACCGCTGCTCGGCAGTCAGCGACACAGCCAACTTCAGCCTTCGCACACGCACTCACTTTCTAACACTTAGATTATTTTTCAGGTTAGTCACAATGAAAGGAACACACACAATTTACGGGCAACGCCCAACCTTTTTATTATCTCTCAGATATACAAAAGGACTCACGAATTTGGAGGCTTACAAAACTGATACTTGCCTTAGCCAAATTCCCTCTACTTATAAAATCTGCCAGGGGCAGCTACCAACCGTTACAAGGGGGGGGGGGGGGGGGCGTGCATGGCATGTGCCAGCATTTACATTGGGATAATGGCATACAGATTCTAGGCCTAGAATTTCGCCCCCATGCGGGCAGAGCTTCCAAAAACCGTGCACAACTGTCGCGCATGCGCGCACCTCGATGCCCGTGCCGCGCACGTGCCTCGCTCGTGTGCTGTGCACCTGCCTCGCTCATGTGCCTCGCGCGTGCCTTAGCCTGTTTTTCGCCTCATAGCTTCGCCCAACACTTAGAATCTTTTTCGCCCATCTTCATGCCAATGTCATGCCAACACCATGCCAACCCTTTTCCTTGCTCGTCTGCCTTGGCCCCAGCCAGCCCATGTCCGCTGGTGCCAACCCACTGCCTGCACGCATGCCCGCCTGGTGCCATGCGCCTGTCCGTGTCACTGACATTCGTCAAGCTGCTTTGCCAACACCCAAGCACCTTGACTTAGTTGCACACCATGCCATCGGCATGCAACCCCGCACATTGCTTCCAACACCCACATAGGCCACTGTCAAGGGGCAATGTACAAGCCCTTGACACTGCCCTCGCCTGCATGCATCTAGGTTCGAATTTGGGGGTCTAACAAACCACCCCCACCAGTTGAACTCGACGCCCTCGTCGAGGTTGTTTTCAAGTAGTCCTCCAATGGCTTGTCGAACTGCCAAAGTGACTTAGTCTTCTCCCAAGTAGCATCAGCTTCTTGCTTACCCTTCCATTGAATCAGAAATTTTGTCCGCCTATTTTTCTTGACACCAAGTATCCGGTGATCCAATATCTTTTCAATCTCAGCATCAAACTGTGTGCGCACCACAGCCGGTGCTCTCTTTGACTGGTTCCTGTCCGGATCAGCATCTTTGAAATAAGGCTTCAGAAAACTCACATGGAAGGTTGGGTGTAATTTCAACCTTTCAGGCAGTTTCAACCTATAAGCAACTTCGCCGACTTTCTGGACTACTTCAAATGGTCCATCATATTTTGGGATCAAATCGCGGTGCCTAAACTTGTAATCTGTTTCCAGATTTGGGGAGTAAGCTTGAGCAGCACCCTATCACCAACATTAAATTCCAACGCTCTTCTACGCCGGTCTGCATACTTTTTCATCCGTTTCTGGGCCTTGCGCAAACTGTCTTGCGCTTCTGCAAGCACTTCCTGCTTGTCCCTAACGAAACGATAGGCAGCAGGGCATTTCCCTTGAGTCTTCTACTTAGCAACATCAAGCGGAGTCATAGGCTGTCTGCCTAGGACCAACTCAAACGGGCTCATCTCCGTGGCCGACGACTTGTGCAAATTATAGCAAAATTGTGCACTGTCCAATAAGTCCACCCAATTCCGCTGACTTGCAGTCACAAAGTGCCTCAGATATTCCTCTAACAAGTGATTAATTCTTTCAGTTTGCCCATCCGTTTGCGGATGGTTCGCTGTGGAAAACTTCAAATCAGTTCCCATCATATTGAACAAAGTAGTCCAAAACCGTCCTGTGAACCGAGTATCCCTATCACTGATGATATCAGCTGGCACACCAAAGAACTTAACCACATTTTTGTAAAACAAATCTGCAGCAATATCCGACGAACACACAACTGGGGCAGCAATAAAAACAGCATACTTTGAGAACCTGTCCACCACCACCATGACCGATGCCATACCGTTTACCTTCGGAAACCCACCAATAAAGTCCATCGAAACAGACATCCAAGGCCTTCCAGGAATAGGAAGAGGCTGCAACAAACCTGCTTCCTTCTTGCGCTCAGTTTTATCTAGTTGACAAACCAAACAAGTTTTCACATAAGCTTCAATATCATCTTCCATCTTCGGCCAGAAATACACCCTAGACAGCAATGCTAACATCCGTTCAACACCCGGATGTCCAGCCCAAGTAGTGTCATGCGCCTCTTTCAATAGTTCTTTACGCAATCCACCACCTTGAGGTACCACGATTCTCCCCCCTTTGAAATAGAGCAGATCGTCCTCGATCCAATACTTCCTCACTGTCCCTTCTTTAACTTGACTCATTAATTTAGTGTATAATGAATCATTTGCAGCACATAGTCTAATTTTATCAATAAAATCAGACTCCAACCGAGAAATTGAATATATAGCAGCAAACACCTCTTTTCTACTCAAAGCATCAGCAACTTGGTTGTGCTTCCCCGGCTTATGCTCCCACATGAAGTCATACTCAGCCAAGAACTCTTGCCAACGGGCCTGCTTGAAGGTAAAATATTTGTAGCCTTCAAGAAAAATTACTACTAAGGGTAAAATGAGGGGAAAAAAATAGTACTCGTAATTGGTTTTATCTTAAACTTCTAAAATGACAAATAATTTGAGACAACTATTTTAGAAATCACGACAAATATTTGAGATAGAGGAAGTAGTAGATAGCTCTTAATCAACTATTTATACAAAAGTTTAAGTTATATACTCCGTCAAATTAAAGATTTTTATACTATTAGGTCAACCATAGGCCAGTCAAAAGATATCTGTAGTTAAATCTCCTTAAAATGTGTGGGATTTGTAAGATTACGAGTACAATAGATTCCAGATGGTGTAAAAATTACTTAATCTGATGGTATATGTAACTTAAACTCTTTATATAAAGAAAAACAATAACCTTTTTTTACACTCTTATAAGATCAAGACGATGTTCTTTTATTTAGTTAATATATGGGATGTTAAATTTAGCATTTTTATTTTGGAGTAGGTTCCCGAGTATCCATCAAAGTTGTTTTTCTTTTGTGATGTGGAACCTGGAAGTGAGGGAGAAACTCCAATAGTCCTGAGTCATGTTGTATATGAGAAGATGAAGAATAAGTACCCTGAGTTTGTTGAGCGATTGGAAGAGCATGGCTTAATGTATATAAGGGTATTAGGAGAAGATGATGATCCTTCTTCCCCAATTGGCCGAGGCTGGAAGTCTACATTTTTAACCAAAGACAAAAGTGTGGCTGAAGAGAGGTTTGTACTTTGCTCCTTTGTTTTATTTTCAGCTTGTTTCTAAGTTGCTAAAAAAACACATCTTTCACTATTTTAGTAGCTAGATGAGTTAACTTGTACCTTTCTTGCACTTCTGTGTTCTTAATTGGCTTGAAATCTAGCAGTAATGACGCAAAATTTTAACTCTTAGGGTGTGTTTGGTATTTTCCAATTTTCTCATGTTCGGTTGGTCAAAATGTTTTGGAAAACGCTTTCTCTAGGAAAACAAGTTCCTTGAAAATGAGGAAAAGGACTTCTCTAATGGAAGTAGGGAAAACAAGTTCCATAAGTTAACATTCCAACTTCGTTGTCTCTTCCCCACCCACGCAATGCCCTCAACCCCCACCCCTTGACCATTCCACCCCCTGCCACCCCCGAACCCCCACTCCGCCCTACTCCACCTTCATAAATGTTCTTGGATGATATCTTTTTGCTTACTTACCAAACACTAGAAAATGAGTAAAAAAAGCACTAAAAATATTTTCCTTCATGCCAAACACCATAGGATGAAGGTCAATGGGTTGCTAATGTTGTTATGAACCCAATGCCTGATGATTGTTACAATGTCTGCCTGGCATGATATTAAACAGGGCTGCCAAGTTAGGGATGAAGCTGGAATGGATAGAAGATGGAGTTAAAACTGTAACGGGACCTATACCAGGCATCAAATTCAACCAAGAAAGGAAGCAGAAAATATGGTTCAATAGCATGGTAGCTGCTTATACTGGATGGAAAGATGCTAGAAATGATCCCGTGAAAGCAGTCACTTTTGGAGATGGTCAGCCTTTGCCTGCTGAAGTTGTACATGATTGTTTAAGCATCCTTGAGGATGAAAGTGTTGCGATTCCATGGAAGAAAGGTGATGTCTTGCTGATTGATAATTTGGCTGTTCTTCACTCCAGGAAATCTTTCATCCCACCTCGTCGTGTATTAGCTTCACTCTGCAAGTAGAATCAATCCTAAAGAATATAGGGATGAAATTTCGTGTCTGATATTTGTAGTAGTCTGTCTTCTATTTGGTCCTCTCTATGGATAGTTTTTGAAGAACTTCCTATTTTCTTTCTCTAATATCCATTTTATGGAAATTGTGATGGTAATTTTTATAGTTTTGTTATCTTGTATGCATGGAGAACCCCAACTAATCACTACAACATACATCCCAAGGCCCTGCTGTCAAAGATGTAGAATGTGTTTTGTATGGAGGACAAGAATGTTTTTTAATCTTCCCATGTTTGGTTGGTCAAAATGTCTTGAATTTTTTTCTAAAGTTAAACAAATTTCTTGAAAATTAAGAAATAGTAGAGAAAAAGGTTTCGTAAGTGGCATTGCACACTCACTGTCTCCTCCCATCCCTAAGAGTTCATCCAACTCTATTAATCCACAATGCTAGTCTGAGTCAGTTGCCTTGGATATGGAATGTAACCAAAATATTATATGAACCAATCCAATAACCTTTACATTAGACCTTAGGATAAAGTATCTAAACTCAACCTTGCCAAGCTTCTTCTCCTGAAGAGTAAGATGATATATGGTATTTCACATTATGAAAGAAATGGCCAACTTCCTAAAATTGGCAAGCGGTAACACATTTTAGGTTCTTCCCTAAGGACATCATTTAAGTTTTTAAATGTTTAAATTACTATACAAATATTAAACAAGAACACACCATTGTAAAATATACAATCTGCAAGCATTAAAATGGAAGGAGCTTCAACACTTCGGGTAATAAATGAAAACTTTTACAATATATTAATTGCAAAACTGCAGCTTAAATTCCCGGTAATTATATCAAAAAAGAAAAAGAAAATCCGCTATATGAGAAATTACTCAGTACATAAAAAAGATACATGAGAAAGAATTGATAAGACAAAAGTGACTGGACTGGTAAAATGGAGAAGATTGACTCCAATGATTACTATGTACATTATATATGATGAGGATGCAAGGCAACACCTAGCATATGGAAAAACGATGAAAGTGCTTTGCTTAGTTTTCTGAGACAGACCACTCTCATGGCCTATCTTCCCTGCACAATGCCACTGAACACTTGACTGTTCCCAGCAAGAGTTGCTTCCCACTCCACAGAGGATAACAGTATTTGTGAAAGCGTAATCACCACTTGCTTCATGTCCGGTCTCAATATTGGATCATCATCCGCACATTGCTTAGCCAGCGTAGCGACCTACCAAAGTTAACATGGAGGACACAATGAAATAAGTCGTGAAATCTCATTAGAAAATCAATCACCGATGTCACTCAGCTGATAATAGCTAAGAACAGTATCAGGAACCTTTTTTTTTTTTTGGGATTGATAGTGTGAGGGCAATTTTTTTAATCTTAAACTATCTGTTCAGTCTAATGTTTTAATTAAACCAGTTGAGAAAGTTAGATTCCCTACCAACTCTATGTACGTTATTATCCCGTTTCAATGTAGATGAGGCACAACTTGAACTGATAGAAAGTTGACAGACGTAATTTTTTTTTTTTTTGTGAGTAAGAAGTGGTCAAATATAATATTTAAGCTGTAACTTACCTTGAAAACACAGTCAGAAGGGTACAAATCCATCAAACTGGGATCCAGCTGGTCTTTCAAGCTTGCCATACTAGTAGAGTCGGGTGAGTTCCTCAGAGCTGACAGCATCTGCAATTATATAGCATTAATCGCTGCCAATAATCGATTTATAGTGTGCATGTAAGTGTGTAAAATATGTATGTTTATGCATACACATTATGTATACCAATATGTAGATCGGGTCCAATAATATAGCTATGTACATAACAATAGGCAATAAATTTGTGGAATTTCTGAATTTTTCTATAAAGTAGAGCATTTAGGAAGTTGATGAACTAATCCTAAACCAGAGAATAGTAAACATCCCGATTTGATAAAGATGCCAGATAGGTGACATCTAGTAATATGTTGACCATGCATGATGGATGCCAAAACATTTTCCAGAGCTTTCATGAATTTGATACTCATTTTGTATGATAAAATCGATTTTTTTTCATGTTTTTTAGTCACATAACAGAATAGAAGTGGCAATGTTGGGAAATAGAATCCATAAGGGAGCATGCCTGAACAGTTTGTGAGCAATAAGACTTACAATGGACACTAAGGAACGTCTTTCTGCAGTTTTCATCACATTGCCTTCAGTCGGGGTGACGGCCTCTTTCCCTGACAGCATCTCAAAAAGAACAACACCAAATGCATACACATCAGTCTTTTTAGTTGCCAGGCCATCCCTCAAATATCTGCAACAGCAAGAGAAACAAACAAAATCAGAGAGAAGCAAGTTTCAGTTTGTGTTATTACTTATTGTTGGTTATGTGCTTACTCTGGAGCTACATAGCCATAGGTTCCAACAACTCGTGTTACAGAAGCGTCTCCATCATTAGTTATCCCCATAAGTTTTGACAAACCAAAATCTGAAATCTGTTGCAAAACAACACAATGAGAATTTGAGTTTGAAAAAAGACGCGCATAAAGGAGAAAATCCGGGCACCAAAATTGCTTTACAACCTTTGCTCTAAAAGAATCATCAAGCAGGATGTTACTAGTCTTTATATCTCGATGCACATAATGCGGCTTGGTGTGCTCGTGAATGTATTCTAGACCTCTAGCAGCATCAAGTGCAATTTGGACCCTCATGATCCAAGAGAGAGGTGTATGGCCTACACAAAACAAGAGGTCAGATCATCTAGCATTTTCACCAAAATACAGCAGTAATGAGGCATTTCCATAGCAACAACTGGAAAAAAGGTATATATACACTACGCATAAATTCTAAGCTTGGTGATTATCTTCAAGATGTGCACCTTTGTTCTGAGGATCGTGCAAGTGGCTTTTAAGAGAGCCCTTCTGGGCATATTCATAAACGAGGAATAGTTCGTCATTACTGACTGCATAACCGATCAATTCTACCTTGACAAAATAAAACCAAGACAGGAGTCAAATTTTGAATTGATGGAGCACTATCATCAAGCTCCAAAACAAAAACTCAGGATGCTGCAGTGAAATTCAGTATTCATTACCAAATTCAGATGATGAACTTTACATAAAACTTTCATCTCGGCAGTAAATTCTTTTGTTTTCGTGGCAGTCATTCTTTTGATTGCAACTTCCTGAAAGGTTAACATTCCAAAGTAATAAGTAAGTTAATAGGCCATGTTGACAGGAAACCATTCAATATAGGTAAGGTAGAGAGAAGTAACCTGGTTGCGGAGAATGGCGTAATAGACAGAACCATAAGTTCCATGACCAAGCAGATTGGAGTCGGAAAATCCATCAGTAGAAGATAGAATGTCTTCATAGGCGAAAACAAGAGGTTTTTCCATGTCAAAGACATCAGTCCCTATAACTGCAGGACGCACAAAAAAAGTCAATTAATTTTTTTTTCCTGGAAAAGAATAGTCAATTATTATATTGAGAAGTCCTGCACGATATTGAAACCATTCTACAAACTTTATGCGCCATTATGAGAAAAGGTGAAAAATTTCTATGGTACATTTTCAAACGACCTGTAGCATAGTGGCACACCATTGCGAAGCGAGTAAGGACTAAGGCCAGCATAGGCTTGGCAATTTCAACTTATCCCAGCTATAACAACTCAAGTTCAATTCCAAAAGCAATATTATTTAACTTTTGAGATCTTATCTGACATCCATGGCTTATTTGCCTTCTATTTGACTACGAGAACTTGATCAATGTCATGTCTATCACTTTCAGAAGTATTATAGAATAACTTTGTTTTAGTTTTATGTTTCCATCAGAAAATGGATTCAAGGATATGTTTACATAAAGATTAATAAAGAACCAAACTCCTTTCTTCTTTCCCAACTTCCCGTCCCCCCTCTAGCAGGAGGACTATAACAGGAGTGGCTTATGATTTGCTTGATGCTTTTAGAACACGCGCGGGAACATTGTAATACATATAAGAAGCAAGTGACTTGGTCTCACGCATAAAGTTTTGAAGGAATTTAACAGGAAGGATCTTTGGTAATATTAAAAGAGCAAAAGCATGCATGCCTATGTACTGACCTTTTGGAATATTCATCTGTTGGTCACTAGATTCTCCATTCGGTTCTTGCCGGTCCCCTATGTACCTTCCTGATGCACAGCAGAAACTTGTATTTCGAAGAATCTGGAACTTATGAGAAATCTTCTCATTGGAACCTGCTGTGTGACTTCTCTCAGTGCTGGAAAAACATCTTGACGACCTCCACGAAACAAAAGCAAGAATGACGGCAATCAAGAGAAGACCAGAACCCAAACCCCCAATTATCCACCAGTAAATAGCATGACTTTTATGATTCTCCACAACTCCTGCAGACACAGTTGAACCTTGGAGATTATTTACTGCAACAGAAAGGTAACCATCTAAAACACATCTACAGTAGAAAAGTCCATTAAGATATGGAGTCCTGAAATACTTCTGAGGATTTTCATCTTTAATTGAGAAAACAACCATAGCTTGAAAAGAACTTAGCAAATCATTGAAAGTAAAGCATTTCAAATTAGATGAATTACAAAGTTACTGCATAGATAAATTGAGGAAATGACTGACAGGGAAGTATGACTTTATAGTGGATTTGTTTTGCAAACTCAAAAGTTTCATGAAAGAAGGAAAAATACTATGATATATTGAACACATCTCATAAAAGAAATATAATAGCTTGACACTTACCATTAACATAGGGTATACATAAAACTGAAAGATGAATAAAAAATTTACGCAGCCAACAATTGGTGATAGAATAAAGATAAATTCAGTTGAATGCCAAGACGAAACCTTATATTCAGATAGAAGTCTATATTTTTCATTGCAATAACAGAGAATAGCTCGCGGAACTACTAACAAAAAAAAAAAGGGCACAAAAACATGCCATGCCATGACTCTTATAAAGCTAAATCTATTGGCTTGTGTGTAAAACTACACATGAACATCGTCCTTGAGTGATATTAAGATGGAAAACATATCAACCAACAAGAAAATAAGAACGCCCATAAGCTATTAAGAAACTATCTTTCTTACCTGAAATATCAGCAACAGCAGGTGCCGGAGCAGGAGCAGGAACGGTGTCAGGATATGGGTCACCAGGAACTGAACAGACACGAAGTCGTTAAAGTAAAGTACTTCTAAACCAAAATAGGCTTATTAGGAAAGCTATTGACTGTGAGTAAATGCAAGATAGTTATTGAGCCTGGCAAAGTCCTTCACAATCAAGAATAATAGTGGACCTAAACATAAGTAGCAAAGGCGCAGAATTGGGACTTAAGTCTGTCAAGAGCATATTCCTCTCACTTTTCTTATCAAGCCATCCAGTGAAGGAAAGAATATGACCAAGGATTTAGGGGGGATCAGAATTCAGTATCAGCAACCACATAAAATTTCCTCTTAAAACACTGGTTATATAACTGCTCCGCTAGGTGATATATGTTTAAGTGGAAATAAAAATAAATTCTCTTTCATAATATTCAAGGACCATATCTTAGTAATTTAACCTAGATATCCACGACTTTATAGGAGAGCAGTTGGAGTCACATAGCGTCCTGCTATATTCACAGAAAGAAAACTTCATTTTAAGGAATGGTTATTATACTAGTGGCCTATACTTCCTGCTGAAGAAATAAAAAACTATTACCTACATCATTCAGTTATACTTCAGCAATCTTCATGCAGAACAGTTAAATTTAGTTAAACACATGCGATCTCTTATGCAGATAAAACGGCACAATAAGAGTGCCCATATGTTCATCTTCATACCAGGTCCTCCTTAACGCTTACAAGTCATGTGATAAAATTATTCTGCTTTATAGTTGGATGTATCGTTGAAACTAATATACTATATGATGTATTCTATAGGACATGTTATCCATCGAGATACGCATTTCCCTTGATACAATCAATCCAAACTCTTTAAGTGATCGGAGGCAACTGATTTTGGCCATGCCCCAAGGGTTGCCAAGCTAATTCCCATTACATCCACTTTAAACAACTTTCACTATTTAGTGCAAAAAGTCTAGAGCTTTTTAGATGTCTTGAACAGTGTTCTCATGTTCACTATTGAATGCAAGCATTAGGTAGTCAATGATCTTCTCCGGACCTAATTATAACATAAGTTGGTATCTTCCTCCCCCACCCCCAACAAACAAACAAAAAAGAAAGAAAAACCTGAATAATCTTCCTCAGCAACTAAAAGTTCAAAATTCAATCTCACTTATTTCTACAACCAACACAATTTGATTAATCAAGAAGCTTCTAAATCATCCTAAATCAAAATAATGATACACATTTGGATTTGAAAAAAGACAAAACAGACTTCACAAGAGGGAAAAGAAACTCATACCTGAATTCAATGGCACATAGTATAAAGATCCCACAGTGAAATTATCAGGATTGGCAATTCCATTAACAGTCTCAATATTATCCATACTAACCCCAAACCTACTAGACAAAGACCCCACAGTATCATCATCTGTCATCACATAACTCATGAGATAATTCCACAACCCACTTGAGCATCCACATATGAGCTTCAATGAAACCACTGCTCCTTTCTTAGCTTCCCTTGTAAAATTAGTTGGAAAATAAGCCAACCCATCATAAGCATCAACAACAATATTATACACAGATCCATTGTTCTTTCTAACAGTAAATGTTGTGTTTGTCAAATACATATTCATCCCAGTAGCACAAGAACAGTTCTTTCTTATAAAGACATAACCTTTACCATTTCCTTCCACAGTTATGTCATTTGGTAACACATCAAACATGCTTTGGATCACTGGAAGGGTCTGTTCTTTGGTGGGTTTAAATGCCAAGAAAGAAGTACACAAACGACCAGTGTCAGTACAGTTTGATGGAGTAGGGTATGATTGACAAAAAGGGACAATCTTGAAAATGGTGAACAGACAAAGTATTGCAAGAAATGTTGATTTTATATGATCCATTGTAATAAAGATTGAATCTTTGATAGATTTAGTGAAATGGGTCAATGGAAACTGATCAAAAACTTAAAGAAAAACATGAAAAAGAATTGCAAAGAGTTGAATCTTAAGAGAAAGAAGTAGAGAGAAGAAGAGAACATAACATTTTGTTATGTTGGTGGGGGGTTGTATTGTAATGGTTGAAAACAAGGTATTTAGTGAACCTTAATACTGATTCAGTGACTGGTAACTAATCTGAGACTGCAAAAACAACCAAAAAGCAAAAAATATGGAAAGAGAGACAAATCACCCTGAGATTTTTCAGAGAAATGGATATCATTTTTTTCCACTGACTAAACTGCCACTATCGAGTTAGTGACTAATCAACATTAAATATAGCATTTAGTACTCTGTAAGAATGAACACATTCAAGAAAGCTAAAGGAATCAACGTTGTCTATGTACCCCACCCCACGTTTAAATGACCAAGAATCTTGTTTTAATTTAAGTCAACTACATAAATCATAATTTTTCATTCTTCTTTATTTGGGGTCTATCTTAATCTTGATCTTTTCCAGCTTTATACAGTTAAATGAGCAAATCCTTTTAACTTCCATTATTATCATCGTATTAGAATAATCAAAATTACGTTGCAAGTTTTATCTTTGTTTAAGCTGAAGGTCTATCAAAAATAACCGTTTCACTGTCTATAAAGATAGGAATAAATTTTACGTGCATCCTACCTTCCTCAAAATTCACTAGTTGAATTAAAATGAATATATTTTTGTTATTGTTGTAATTACTCTGCAATTTCAAGCAAGTTGAAATTTACTATACTGAATTGGAAATTTAACCTCTTGTTTCTAAATTTAGTTTTTGTATGAGATGTTAGCAGTTAAATATTGGCAGGGCCAGAAGTGGAAATGAGCATCAGAGATTAAAAACAAGAAAATGACTTGTTTTGGGAAAAGGAAAGCACAAGTTGCGAGAGCTGTGCAAGTAAAAGAGTACTTGGGGTCCACTCCCCAAGTACATGTACCACATAGTTTGCCTTGCCGCCAAAAAAAAATCTCTCCTTTAAGGATCGCCGATCTTTTCACCATCAAGCTTGACGGGGTCATTTGCACTTTTGGCCCTATTTTGTATTGGTTCTTCAATTTTTTCCCCTCATAGCAAATACTTTCTCCATCTCAAAATAAGTACTATCTTAATAAAAATTACGTTCATTAATAAATCAATAAATATAATATGAAGTTTACTAAACTATTTATGTTTATCAGATTTTTTTTAGAATCGAGCAATATTAAAAAGAACTCATTTTGAAAACACCTGTCAATATTTGTCTTGAATTTCTAAGGTGATACTCGTTTTGGACAATTTATTTTTTTGTTAAGATGATACTTATTTTGGGAAGGGAATAATTTTTTTGTAGACTGTAACTTTATATTTTTGCATAATAATATTTCACAAATTATGCCGCTATGACTTTTGTCTTCAAACTTATGTTGATTAGGCATAAGTTTGATTGGTAAACGATAAAATTAAAGATCAATCCATTTGAAGGGAAATTTGTGCAATTTGATCAAACTTGAAGGCTGACTGGTCCGAGTAAAAAAGTCGTTGACTTGACTTTCAACTGCCCGGTGACCGACAGACTCGTGTCAACCGCACAATTCTCTACAATTTTCACCGCGATAACGACTACTCCTATTGCACCTCCTTGCATTTTTATCACTTGCCACGATAAGTAAAAACATGACCTCATCCTTGTTTAATCAAAAATTAATTGAAAAAGTATTATAAATCCTAGTTATATATAATGACATTTAAGAACAATTATCGAGAAAAGAGTCATTTATTTTTTCAAAAAATACTCTCTATGTTCCGCTTTTATATGATGTCATTATCATTTTGAAAAGTCAAATAATTATTTCTTTCATATACTTTTTTTCCACATATAAGGGGCAAACTTGTCCATTTTAAAGGTTCAACTTTGTGAAATGATCCAAATTTGCAATCAATTAGGGTCAAATATATCATTATTATTTGTCATTTGGCCCGTGCCCAAACTACATTAAAATATATATTTACAACATTTTTGTGTGTTTGTTTTCTACTCTTACTTTTTATTTTGTTTTTGTAACACTATATTATTTGTAAAAGTAGTTCGATAATTTCTCAATATTTCTAAAATATTGAATCATATAAAACTTTTTGTAAGTTAGAAAACAACATTTTTCGAGTATATTTAGATTTCCTTTTTATTTTCAAACAAACGCATGCACCAAGTCCTTCCCCTTTATATTATATTAAAATTTTTGGGGTTAAAGTCTTTAATGATTTAAATCGAATTTTACCTTATGTTGGATTAACTTATTTATTGGCTAACCTATTTTTGGAAAAAAAAAAATACGGTATTCAGGTAATATAAAAATAATTGATGCTACAAATTGTTGTATGATGACGTCAATGAAGTTAACTTATAAATAAAATTTTCATTTAAAATTAAATAGATAAAAGTTTTGATATGACGAAATACTTTTGTAGATGTTCCATCAAATTAAATCATACAAAAGGAACTGAAAATTTAATGAAATTATTTGTTTTTCTTATTTTAAGCCTTCCTTTTCCTTTAAAAAAGTATGTTAAGAAACAGAGTATTTTTTGTTTTTTCTTCGCTTAATTCATTTTTTAAAGAAATTTATATTGTAATTTCTTAAACGTGTATATGTTACCTTTTTCAAATATTTTTAACTATATAACTTTTAATTTAATAATTAAGCATGTACTAAGATAGAAAGAGAATGTCACGATAATTTTTTACTTGTTTTATATATAAAGTTATACTCCCTCTGTCCCAAATAGATTGACACTTTTCGCTATTCGAGAGTTAAACTTTTTAATTTTGACTATGTGATTTAACATAGAATTTTTTATTTTTTTGAAATAAGATTTACATATTTAAAAAATACGTAAAAAATATTATAAGTCACCATAATTAATAATTAAAAATATTTAAAAGACGTATGAAAAAATTATGGTCAAAGAACAACTCGTTTTGACTCTCAAAAAGTGTCAATCTTTTTGGGACGGAGGGAGTAATAAAAATACTTCTTGTCTAAATTATATATTTAAAAATTAAAATCTAAACGAGATAAATTAAATTAAAAGTTTAACTCTGTCTCACTATTTTTAGGGCTATATGCGTAACGGGGAAGTATGTGTTGGGTGTGAAGAATAACATCCACTACAAAGAGTTGTGCTCGAATATATAAATTCATTTACTCTTAATTATAGAATTTGAGTTGAATGTAGAAAATGAAAGAAATCTTAGTAGAGTACTTTCTTTTTAAATAGAGCTTAGTTGAGCAGATCTTAGTTCAAAACAAAATTAATACTCTACTAGAAGACCTTTTTAAAAAATACAACATCAATTAATCAAACTTCAGTTCAATAAAAAGGAAAATCTAACATGAATATTAATATAAATAGTATTTAATATAATTCTCCACATAAATAAAGGTTGGTAGAAGTTAATGAGACTGGTAATGGTTAGTGGGAATAATTATTAAAAATATCTATCAACTTATGAGTCTTTTTTTTAGAAAATTTAAACTTATGAATCAAGTTTTACATTTAAATTTTTTAAAATCATATCTTTTTTAATGATTTGGAATTTTATCTTATACAATTTCATCTCATGTCTAAATATTAATTTTATCTCATGATATGAAATTATAAGATGAAATCGCATGTCCAAACGTAGTTCATCTCTCTCCTAAGTCCTAACCGATAAGAATGGCATCCAAGGTGTTTGTCAATTTGACTAAGGTAGGGCCGCACGTGGACTGGAGACAACTGTAAAATTACCTTAGCCAGGAAGAGAAAGGACAACCCACGGAATAAAACAATACATATGTCATATGTATCTTTTTCTTCTACTTCACTTCACCATCTTACATTTATAATTATTACTTTCCCCTTTTTGCTCTTTAACTTTTGTGTTCTCTAGACATAATAATACAACCTTGATTTGTTGCAACTTCGTGAGTGTATAATTAAACAAGTGATTCCATATTTCACTTACCTTTGTTTATCTTTCTTTTGTCTTTGACCTATGAATGTGTATAAATTTGATAGATTTGTTATTTCATGGGTGTTAATTTTCAAGTAACTTACTATGCAATTACTAAAATCACTCTTGTCACATGGTTTCATTAGATTATTTGTTGTTGCTTGATGAACGAAATAATGGGGCAGTTGTAAAATTATAACTTTTTTTTCACAAGCAAACAGGTCAAAGATGAAGAGGACAAAAAGTTAGTAGTAGTAGTAGCTAGCAGTGGATATAGCAAACAACAAACAAACGACGTTGCCGCAACGCAATGGTCAGATCAGCACATGATTAATATTATGAGTTTTAAATAAAAGTTAAATGTAAATTTGTTTTAAGCCACAGTAAATGTAAGCTGTTTAGAATATGCATGAAGAGCTTAAGATTCCTCCATCAATTTCGCCTTTAACTACTCTATCTAATTAAATGTCAACCACATGATTGACACAAATTTCTTTTTCCAAAAATTATTACGAGAATTTCAATTGGAAATTTGGAATCGATAATTTTCATATGACAGAATCAGGTCTAGTCAAGCAAAGGCAGATGTGGAATTTTCAAAATCAATAATCTCCGAATGACAATTATTTATTTATATTTACTACTCTTTTGTGGAAAAAAAAAACAAATACTGTGAGTATTCATTACAATTTACATATAGATTTGCCATATATTTATACTGAATTAAAAAATAGTGAGTGTGCTCACATCCGTCATTTTCAATATGCATCTTGCTCAAGGATATTTTTGAATTGTTGCCGTGAAGTATCTAATAAATTCGTACTACTTTCTCATAATCATTCATTAAATGTGGATTGAAAGCTCTTAATTATATACACTAGGAAATTTGTATATAATTATAATGTGTGTTCTTTATTATAATGTGTTCGTGAAATTAACACGGACATGAAAAATTATATTGATGATTGAACTAATAAACAATTGTCTTACTTTATTATAATGTGTTCGTGAAATTATAAATATTTCAAATTCATATATATAATTAAACTTTCATTTGAGTCGGATTTAGTTCACTTTTTTAGAATATTTACATATAAGAAATTTCACCACATTTTGTAAGTGAGGTTATTACCACTTACAATACATATGTCTTCGTCTTTTTGTTCAGGCAACACTTACACAGGAAAACACTAACTGATTTTAGGAGTTGAACCACTCTTCTTCGGCGAAGTCCACCTACATATTTCAATCGATTTTTATAATTTTGCAAAATTACATGACCGAATAATATTTGTACCATGAGTTGAACTATTCAATCTCGACTTATTTTTTTCCAACTATTTTGAAATACTCAAAAGTAAGATGTATGTATATTCAAGAACCAATTTATAAGTCTACAAAGAAAATTTAGTCATCTAAGCAACAATAAGAAATATTAGATTCATATTATGGAATGTGAATTTTTAAAGCACTTATTCTTTGTTAGTTTGTTTCGAACTTCGGAGGTAATAAACACTAAATTCATATATGTGTCGCTCTATTTCTTTAGCGCCTCCCCTCTCCCACCATTTAAATTTTCACTTCAGAAAAGAAAAAATCATTGGAGCTGCAAATACATAATTATTATACGTGCAGGAGCTTATCAAAATGATTTTATTTTTTTTCTTTCGTCCTCACACTTAATTCCGTCTCTCTTTTTTTTTTTTTTTTTTTTTTGTGTGTGTGTGTGTGTGAGTTTGTAGAGTTATTTCCAATAGTTAAAAATAGAATAACTATAAGAGAAGGTAGATACAATTATCAAATTAGTATCACTCTTTAAATCTTCAAGCAAAGTAGTGCCCACTGAAATTGCTAAAGAGGCATACATGTATAGATGCCTTTTTAGATCACGTCGACCCTTCCAGATTTCGCTCAGTGTTAAACTACTACAATAAACTCGTAGCTAAATCTAGGGATCGAAATGAATGAAAATAAGTTGATGTTACAGCCCTGAATTTTATATAACCCCACCTTTTGCCTTCCTTCCATCATCTTCTTTTCGTTGATCAACTAATTACTATCGTTGTATGATAGAGAATAATTAACAAAATCAACAAAAGAAAAGAGAGGGTGCAAAATAGGTCGAAAAATACTATAAGTTGTATTGTCATATATAATATAATGAAAAAATACATCTCAACAAATATTTAAAGTTCATATAACTTGACTCTCGAAAAGCGCAACAATGAGAAATATTTTAGGACAGAGAAAGTAACATAAAATGTTCAGCGAAAGAACATAAAACACTTGATACACAAGAAAAGGCTTGTTCTAATGACAAATTTGAAGGTTCAGTAAATAGAAAGGTTCTGGTTAATAGGTATACATGAGATTGTATCTTTGGAAATTACCTCATTATATATGATAGGAAGATCAACTTCAACTCTGCATTTTCAATAACCTTGTCAAAAAAAAAAAACTACGGAAAACATGTTAGAGCATGCAAATTAGAGTAAGTACAAAGAATCACTTCCAATATCTCTCTCTCTCTCTCTCTCTCTCTCTCTCTCTATATATATATATATATATATATATATATAGTGCAAAGAATATTAAGAGGCATAATTAAGGATTAATTATCAGTGCAATTGTAAGGGATTAATAAACGTAAAAAACTGTTAGAAATATAGTAATTAATTAGGGAAAACTGTTATGGAATGTGAAATATATAACCTAATTGCTATTTAATATGGAGTCTTTATTATGATGGCAGATGGAATATTGATTATTTTATTTGGTAAATTGAGTTAATTAAATAAGAAATGCCAAAAAAATGAGATAAAAGATAACTACCAATGAAGGTCTAAGAGAGGTGCCACACCACCTTTTTTATTTCTAGCTTTATATTATATATAGATTAGTTTGTTGTGATACAGTCTTGAACTAAGTATCACAGTGAGTACTATTCATGCTGGATGGAGAAAATTGAAAAGCTAAAGACAGAAGAAGGGAAATAAATGCTCAGAAAAGGATTGCCTAAAAGTGGAAATGGTCCACGCTCCATGTATACCTTACCACTTAAAGTATAATAATTAAAGAAGAGTAGGTAGGGTAATAACCAAGAAGTCCCATTTCATTTTCATATTCTTAATTACAATTAACAAATTGTCAAGTACTTGAACAAAAAGGGGATTAGCTAGCATAATGTTACGCAGTCCAGAAAAGATTATAAATGTGGGACAAAGCCCACGTCGTGTGCATGTGAAAATTCGCTGGAAGCCCATTTCCATGCATGTGGGGCACAGGAAAATCAGAATACATTTCACAATGCTAATTGCTGTGATTAAATTATTATTAACACGAATTTTGCTTTATAAGGTTATCCGACATGAGCTAGCTGTATGTGCTATACTATTAAGCTAGAGAAGGAATGAACAAAGTTAGTTTAACAAAGGAGTCCTACTTTCCGAGAGCAACTTTAATTTAAATAATGACATGTCCGTTCAAAATACACAGAGTGCAGGTTGTCGTACAAGAAAATATGCATTAAAGTCACATTTGCTCCCAGATTTAAATTGTTGTCGCCTTGCGCACTAGGCCCCAACGTTACCACAATCCTCATCTAAGCCCGTCAACCGGTCCGAACCGGAAACGGACTGACAACCGGTTATAAAATCGGCCGATTTTCTGTCTAAAAATCAGAACCTGACATCGGTTCCGGTTTACCGGTTTGAAACCCCAAACCGGAACCGGTCCGGTTCAAAATGTTCAAAACCTCTTCTTTTTTTTGTATAGTATATGTATATTATAGTATTTATTAGTATATTGTAGGTATATTTACATATGTTATATAAGTTTATAAGTAAAGTTTATATATTTACTGACTAACAGGCTAACAGCAAGTCAGCAATACAGCATATATGTGTATATATATATATATATATATTAAGTTATATGCTTGAGTATATATATATATTAAGTTATATGCTTAAGTTATACTACATATACATAAAATATAGTAAGAATATACTTATATATATCAATATACTTAGGTTATATAACTTACATATATACATATATGTATATATATATATATATAAACTTAAACATATATATATATATATATATATATATATATATATATATATATATACATATCTTGCTCATGTATTATAAGTATATTCTTAGTATATTTTAGGTATATTCCTAACTTAATATAAGTAAAAATACGAACACAAGTAAATAGAAGAAAGCTCAATGAGCCATATATTTTATTCATTCTTGGATAACATTTATTTGCAAGTTGTAGTTTTTTTAACTTGCAAATAATTCATGAGTTGCAAAAAAATAGTAGAATAATAAAATCACCAATTCTCAATCATTTGGTTAATTTCCCCCATATCATATTCGGCCATGGAGATATCTTCAAAGTCTTCCATTTGGTCCGGTCCACTTGCTATCAACTCTTCAATCTCTTCCTCTTCGCCTTCCTCCGCTTCTAAGTTCTGGTTGCGTCGCTCCGATCTAATCCAATCGCGAATGCACACTAGTACTTGCAAGTTAAAGTCGGATAGTGAGTGTCTATGGTCTCCAATTTATTGTCTTCCCTGGCTAAATGCACTCTCCGAAGCCACTATTGATACTTGAACCGTAAGGATATCTCGAGTCATTCTTGAGAGTATCGGATGACTTGCCTTGTATTTCTTCCACTATGCTAAGAAATACCACTACTACCGGCACCACGTCTAAATCTCTTCGCCACTATTAAATAGAATTAATTTAAATCACACTCAAATAAATCACAAGAAAATGAATTGCAACAAATTAAATTGCGAAAAATAAAGATAAAGTTGGAACGAAGGTACCAAGTTGCCGGACTAATTTCCAACAAAGTGAAGGCGGCTATAATTGCAAATCCACCAAAGCTACTTCGGATTATTGCAAAATCACCAACTCCACCAACAATATTATAATTGCAAAATTAATAATTGAAACTATAATAAGACTTTATCATATTTATTTGAGAGAAATTTAAAGTGGCTAATTGTTGCAAAGTAACTATAATTGAGAGATTGAGATTTGAGAGAAAGAGAAGAGTGAATTGGTGTGGATTAAAATGGAAATGGAAAGGGGTTTATATAGGGGTGGGGGTGGGTTAAAGTGTTAAAAAAAAATTGGGAGGTTTTTTTTGTGTGGGGGGGGGGGGGGGGGGGGGGGAGAGTTGGGGACCGTTGCCCAACGGTCCAATTTGGGCCCAAAGCCGCAACGGCTACAAAGTAAAAAAAAAAAAAATTAAATTCCACCGGTTAACCGGTTCCGGTTTCAAAAAAATTAGAATCTGACCAGTACAAAATATCCGGTTAATCGGTTCCGGTTTTGTCGGTCCGGTTACCGGTTTGAACCGGTTAAACCGGACCGGTTGACGGGCTTATCCTCATCTATTAAAAAGATTTTATCATTTTAAAAAATTACTAATCCATTTCCTACATTTGATTAGGTTTAAAGGAACATTAACACACAGTATTACAAGAAGGTATAGAGATCCTTACAACCGTTATGACTATTGGCATTAAAGTAGATAACAATTTTGTGCTAATTAAAACAAGTGATATACAATGAGTTAAAGCAGTTATAACTAAAATGACTTACACTCACGTAGGCCATCAATCATTTGTTTTATCTTGAAAAGTAATTTCATCAAATTCAAGGCAACAAAATGAAGCAATAAAGAGTCACATAGTCGATTTTCACTTGTTTGGGCTTGAAGCATAGTTACTATTGTTATTTATTTCCTTACTTGACTATTTGGCCTAATATTTAAGTAGTTTCGTAATATCACACAATCCGAAGCGAGTAAAAAAGCTAAATCTCAAGTGTGTACGTGACATCCCATATTATTATCGATTGATATTTGACATTTTCAACACCCTTGTATTTTCTTTGGCTTACTTAACATAACTACTAATACCATTATAACATTTGTACTCGAATTGATATTGTATTTTTTTTTTCCAGTTTGGTGCACAACTACAGCAAGAAGCAGCAACTAGGAGAACATGCTTTCTTAAGTTTAAAATAAAAATAAAAAATAGCAGAATGGATGGGCCGGCAAAACGATTATACATAGTAGAAGGCCCAAAAAGGATGAACAGCCAGATGGATGCCCGTCTCAATGGGCTCTCTGTATTGTACTTCCTCTCATTTTCTTATCCCAACTTTACTTCTGGCATAAAAAACTATGAAATTTTCCCATTAAATTGTGAGTTTAAATTTATACACTGGAGCATTAATAATTTTTTTTACCATCAGTCATCCGAAAGATATCTACCGATAAGTTTTCTTAAAATATTGGATTTGAAAAATAAGATATGTTAAATGCTACAACAGGTAAAAATTACCTGATAATGTAAAGAAATATTTATATTGACAGTGTATATTACTTAAACTCTTAAATTATTCATAATAATATCCCTTGGAAAGACAAATAGCACATTGTTTTCTTGGACATGGATGGCTTTAAAAGCTGGTCAACTTGACCATCAAAATCAAATTAGTTAGGCTGGTTAAAACGACCAAAACTGAGTATTCCATGAACTTAGACTCAAAACTATTTAGGCCCACGTTTAACTTTTGAATTGGGCCACAATCTGGGCTTGTTCTGGCAAATAGGAGCGAGAGTCTGTTTTTAGAAGTTACAATGACCTTAAAAAAGGTTAAAATGACCTGGGCATGATGTCAAGATCGACCCTCAACAACAGTTGCCGGCCGCCGCATGTGTTGAATAATGTACTCATTTTGTAAAATTTTCAAGTGCCAAAATGAAGTAACTTTGAATACAATTTCTAAGGGAACATAGTGGGACCTTATTAAAAGAGTCGTGCAAGTTAAAACTGATATATAAAAATATTATATCGTTGTAAGTGGCTAGAACTGATTATCATATGTATTGTTGTGAAAGACTTTAAAGCTTCAAAACGAGGATACACAATTAAACCTATCAAGACAAGTAAACATTTTGAAACTTTACATATTGTTCTGTCTTCCTTTACCTTTTCTCCAAAGTCTAATTATAAATCCAACATTTTAAGCTTTGAGTCTAATTAGAGAATTAAAGTTTGAAACCATGTGCCACAAAAGAAGAAACATTGAAATTTTAGACTTTTGCTAGAAGAAGCAGCAATTGACTTTTATAGTTTTATGACGTTAGAGGTGCAGTTTTTTGTATATATAAAAAACAAAGCATCATCGGGTGGGAATGTGGGAAGCTAACTTGAAGGTATTTGGTGCAACTTGTGAGACTATGGGTAGTTGGGGGTGGGGAGTTGGGAATCTCTACTGGATTTTTGCACGCCTTAAGAGAGACGGAGGCAAAATTTATCTGCACTCCGTATTTATACTAAGTTAGTAAAACATACGATATGCGTTTCCACCTACACTTTTGGTATTGAATCATGATTAATTTACATGCATTCTTACATTATCAAATTACTTCACTGTAATATGTTTACATGATTTGGCGTAGATATGAGTATTACTCAGAGACACATGTACCCTTTGACCAATTGGACCCAACAATTTCACGACAAACATATGCATCGTGAATTACCACTAAAGTTTTAACAAATATGAGTATTAATTATAAATCTATTATACTTTTTTTTTTAAATATTGAATTTAGTGTTAAGGTCTGCATACATCTTACTTCCAGACCCCACTTATGAAATTACACTGAGTATGTTATTATTTTTGTAATGAATTTAATGTTAAGAATTTAAAGATCGAAATCGAAAGAATTTAAAATCAAACTCAACTACCTACCCAAAAGAAAGACTTAAAGAAATTTTCACTCGAAGTGTGTATGGATTCATTTGGTGGTGCGTGGGTGGGTGGGTGTGAGGAGCCTATGAAGTTGATACAAACCTAATTTGCCTGTTCATGTCTAATAAATCAAGCTATGTAATCAACACGTATATGGGCCTTATCCAAGAGCGGAACGACACTATCATATAGTACTATATTCCAATAAAATTTAGTAACTAAACTTTTATTTAGATCATGTATTTGTATTATATTAAATAATTTATTAAATATATAAAATGTTTAATTGTGAATTTAATAATTAAAACGAGCAATAAGTTAGATAATAAATTCAGGAGATAAGGATCAAAAACACATCTAAACTATTACTTTTTTTTTTGTGTTTCATAACTGAACTATCCGAAGTGAGCAAAACACATCTAAACTATCACTATATAGTTAGAAAAACATACCTGGACTTATATATGCTGGTGCTTGTACTGCACTCTCTTTTTTTGGTTTAAAAATCGTGCCATGTGGCACTCCACATGGATAAATAATTCCACTGTGGCAGAAGTTAATTCCACATGGATAAAAAAAGGTTAAAAGTTAAGAGGTAATACATTTGGGTAAAATTAGAAAACAAGGGTCATTGCCGTTTGTAAAATTCTCACAGGAGATTTTCTTCTTCTCCGACAGTGGTCTCGTCTCTGCCATGGTTGGTGTCTTGCTTTCCCCTATTAAGCTCTAATTTCGTCATGAATTCCATATTAGTTTCCAATTTTCTAAAAAAAAAAATAGAGTTAGGGTTCTTTTGATTTGCCCTTACAGAAGAAGAAAATGAAGAAGAAGGCTGATAAATAAAGCAGAAATAAATGAGAACATCTGCACCAGAGAAAAAAAATGAAGAAAATGATTGAGAAATGATGAAGAAGAAGGGGGAGAGCTTAGGGTTTTAGATAATTAATTGAATTTAAAAAAAAATAGAAAAAATAATGAGCTAGTCAGCTCATATATCCATTACATATGCCAAATGGACGAATTATTTTGGGAAAAATAAGCTTACTCGCGTTTTGGAGATTGAGTTCAAACATTTAGTCCAGTCAGCGTCTAGGTGTGTTTTGTTAACTATAGAGTGATAGTTTACGTGTGTTTTGCTCACTTCGGATAGTTCAGGTATGAAACACAAAAAAAAGTGATAGTTTGGATATGTTTTTTACTCTTATCTCTAAATTCAGAATTCATAAACTTCAGATCTTAATCTATCGAGCCTTATCCATTTACTCCATCCATCTCATTCTTAGAGATATTTTATTTTTTCATTTTTGTTGTCTTTGCCATAAAGAGTAATTGGAACTTCCAATGGAAGCTACAACTGCTGTTCTGTTCTATACCTATCAGTCAACATATTCCGTTCTGATATTATTGAATGATGATGAAGCTTGCTTTGTTGATTAAAGGATATATCTTCTTGTGGTGGGTAGTTGGTAAGTTTAAGTTAAATTTAGAGAAACTCAATTAAGGACGGAAGAATCAATTGTGGTCCTGCCCCTCGTGTTATTCATACTTTAATTAACAACCTACCACAATTATTCTCTAACTTAAATGAACTAAACGACAATTCTTCTTCTTTTGAAAGCGAATAATTTCATAATGGCTACTCGTCTTGCTAGTATTCGAGAGAATATAATTCTTTTAAAAGCGGTTATTGATGATCTCGAAGGGAAAATAAATTTGTAACTGTTACAACTAAGGCCCCATTTATCCATAGATACCAAAAAATAAATAATTCACTTTTTCTTGAAATTTTGGAGTTGGCCATAGTTTTTGAAATTATAGTTTTTGGTGAAATGTAGTTGTAAAAAAGTGAAAAAAGTGATTTTTTTTTTTAAATAATTTTTTTTGAGTTTTGGTATTCTGAAATACAATTTCAAGTTGTATTCGGAATTTTCATGGTCAAACGCTAATTTCGAAAAAAAGTGGAAAAAAATTCCAGAATAAACTGGATAATTTTTATGGCTAAATGGGGGTTAAGTATAGATGGACGTAGCATATTAGCTGGTGACGAGTTACAAAGTCATGAATATATGTAATTTCATCTCTTCTAGATACATTTCTTTAAGTTTTGTGTGGAAACAATATATACATGCACACGCATTATTAATTTAACTTCCAATAATACGATACTCTCACTTGTCCAACCATTGGTGGATAAAATTATTTGAGATAACAAGTACCTCATAAAATTAATCAAGATGTGGCAAATTAGCCGGGATATCATAATTATAAACAAAAAAAAATATGTAACTTGTTTAGCAAGTATAATAATGTCCAACTTACACACACTTTGATTATTTTAATGAATACTCAAATATCTGATAACTTTGTACATATTAAGTAGATGGACATGTGCAAGCCAGCAAGAGGTTTAGGTCCTGATCAGGGTGATCAAAAAGCGAGATACGGCGTGAAGTTTATAATAAAGTGTAATCTTGACTTAAATTTGTTAAATAGCTGCCAGTAAAGCATAAATCATCATTCCTACTATATAGAAACGTCATCTGTCACTCTTTTTTCGTCGTCCGTTTAAAAAAATTATGGGCACACATATTTAAAATAACTATTAATATTTTAAAAAAAATATGAGCCCACATATTTTAAACAATTACTAATATTTAAAAAATGGGCCCACATATTTTAAACAACTACTAATATTTTAAAAAAATTGTAGGCCCCATATTAAACACCAACCAGTGAAAAAAAAAAAAAAATGAAACCCACCACATTCAAACTCACAGGAAAAAAAAAGTGCTTAGAAAATCAAACAATTAAATCAATAATGATGAATTCATTGCCACATGTGTATCAACCCATTAGAGGGAGCAAATGAAATTATTGTACAGCAACATACTTAAAATACAAAAGTGCTTAGAAAATCAAACAATTAAATTAATAATGATGGATTTATTGCCACATGCGTATCAACCCATTAGTGGGAGCAAATGCAATTATTATAGCAATATACTTAAAATACTTATATATTAAAATAAGATAAAATTTAATTAATTTTTCATTTTTTCCTTACTTTAATAAATGTGAAAAGAAATTAATATCATAAAATAAAAAATAATATTAAATGGAGATCAAATCATTAATAAGGTAAATTAGTGAAATTATAATTCTAATTGATGATTCCTTAAAAAATTGTGTAAAAAACAACATGACAAGTAAAATATTCTCATGCTTTGTCGTCCGCTAAGCATTTAAAAAAAAAGTGTGGTCCCCATATTAAACACTAACCAATATTAAAAAATTCAAAAAAACACCAACCAATTAAGCATTTAAAAAAAAGTGTGATCCCCGTATTAAACACCAACCAATATTAAAAATTAAAAAAAACCACCAACCAATATTTAAAAAAAAGAAGTAAATAAAGTGGAACCCACCATCTCCAAACTCACGGAAAAAAAAAGTGAACTCCGTATTAACAAAATCAAGCAATATTAAAAAAAAAAGTGAATCCCATATTAAAAAAATAAACAATGTAAAAAAAAAGTGCACATTTGTATTCATAGCAACACTAATATAATAAAGTTTTAGATATGGAGCACAAACTATAATGTTATATTAATCGTATTTTGAACATAGTGTATATATATATATATATATGCATAAAAATAGTGCAAACTAATAATGACCAAAAGAGTGGGCCCCATACTAAACAACACTAAGCAATATAAAAAATATATAAAAAAAGAAGAAACTATATAAACTCATGCTTCGTCGTCCGTTGTCTCTTAAAAAAAAAGGAGGGGGTGGGCCCCATACTAAATAACACCGAGCAAAAAAAAAAGGAAGAAAAAAATGGAACTCACCACCTCCAAACTCATGGGGAAAAAAAGTGGACCCCATATTATCAAAATTAAGCAATATAAAAAAAAAGTGAACCCCATATTAAAAAAAAATATAATGTTAAAGAAAAAAAGTGCAGACTTTATATTCGTAGCAAACACTAATATAATAGTTTTAGATACGGAACATAAACTACAATGTTATATTAATCGTGTTTTGAACATAGTATATGTATACATATTATATGCATAAAAATAGCACAAACTAATAATGTCAAAAAAAAAAAAGTGCACCCCATAAAGGGTGGACTCCATACTAAACGACATCAAGCAATATAAAAAAAAAAGTGGAACCCACCATCTCCAAACTCACGGTAAAAAAAAAGTGGACCCCATATTAACAAAATCAAGTAATATAAAAAAAAAAGTGAACCCCATATTAAAAAAAAATAATGTCAAAAAAAAGTGCAGACTTTGTATTCGTAGTAAATATTAATATAATAAAGTTTTAGATAAGGAATACAAACTACAATATTATATTAATCATGTTTTGAATATAGTATATATATATACATAAAAATAGTGCAAATTAATAATGTCAAAAAAAAAGTGCACCCCCTATTAACAATATATATATATTATCACTATTAAAAAACAACTATATACACATAAATACACTATAATTTAAAATATTGGCCCGTGCGCAACACGGGCATTGGTCGTCTAGTCAGAATAAAAGGAAGAGATGCGTCGTAATCTCTGTTAATCATAACCAAAGAACACCATTAATATAATCAGTTTGAGAAGTCAAGTGCATTTTAATTATTTGATTCATCCTTCGACTTAAAATTATCCTTAATACTCCCTCCCTCCCAAACGATTGTCTTAAATTGATCTAACACGGAATTTAAGAAATAAAGGAAATTTTTTAAAATGTGGGTTCAAAACTCGCCTTAGAAATTTGTATGGTTATACATTATCTAATAAAATTAAATTATTTCTAAATATAGAAATGTGTTAATTTTTTTTTACAATAAATTAATAAGCAAAGTAAAATAATCTTTTTTGACGCGGCGGGAGTATAATTTTTCTTGAATGCCAACGTTGGCAGATACAGTGGATCTTTTGTTTTTTATTAGTTAATCGATCAACTCTCACTAATATGACAGATCAAAGGCTTTGCACCAACCCCCATAATCCCATGCATGCGTCTAATCATCAAAATCGGCGTCATTAGGCTTCTTTTTCCTAATAATAATAACAAAAAATAAAAAATAATAGATACATAAAAATAAGGTCTCCCCTCTCGCAAAGATATGATTAAGGAACATTGAACGGACGAGTTAAGTCAAATTCGAGTAGATTAAAATGAATTGAGTAAATGAAAAGTCTGACACTAATATATATACTTAGAGCCCGTTTGAATTGCCTTATAAGATGCTTATAAGCTATTTTCAGCTTGTTTGAGTGTTTGACTAGTCAGCTTAAAGTCATTTTGTGCTTAAAATAAGTTCAAAAAGATAATTGAGCCCGTTTAACTTAACTTATTTAAAGTAGCTTATAAGCTATTTTCAGCTTACAAGTAAAAAAAAAAATTAAACTACTCTAACTTATTTTTTTTAACAGCTTATAAGCTGCTTAAAACAGGCTCTTTATTCATTCGTCTAAATTCAAACCCATTATATTTTCATGTGTTGAATTTGACACTCGAAATATGATATGGCCCTCCTCCGCCCTTTCCGTCCAGATAAGCTTTGATCAGAGATAAAGTTAATTTTAAAAGGGCATAACAAAATAGAATGAAGAAAAAGGTGAGGATCACAGTGGGCTAGTTTTTGAATGTGTCAAAGTGTCAACTGAAGAGGACTACACTTTCGAGTTCCGACCACTGTTGATAAAAAGTTAGGGTGGGTCAACACAAAGTTACAGCGACAGTTGATAATGACCCTAATGATAATATTGATGCATTTACAAGGTAAGGATATGAACAAACAAAATGGTGAATTAGCATGCCCCATCTAAACTAGTAATAACATTAATTTATTTAGTTTCAACTTCAAATACTCACTTTTTTTAGTTTCCTCTAAATGTTATTAATCACACACCAAAAATTATTTTTCAAGCAAGTGCCAAAAGAATCTTTTTACATTTTTTTCACAAAATTACTCAAAACTAATCTTTTTTAAAAAAAATAAAAATTCCAAAAGTCTTTTTTCACAAAATTACTCAAAACTTTCTTTGTGTGCTCACTTGAAAAAAAAGTTTTAAATTTTTTTCCAAAAGTCTTCTTAAAGATTTTGAAGCATAACACTTTGCCACATGTGGTGGGAATGCACTGTAGATTTGACGGGTGATCTGGGAGCGTAACACGAAATAGTTAGACAAAAATGGAGAGCAGCATATGACATAAAAACGTGAAAGAAAGAGGAAAAAGAAGAAAGAAAAGGAAAAAAGGGGGAAGGGACATATCGAATATATTTACATCTCTTTTCTTTTATCTTTTAGGGATAGTGAGGAAGTGTTGAGGGCAATAAGTGAAGTGAAGACTAAAGTAATCAGTGATTATCCAACGTTTTAAGGCTAGCCTTTAGGTGAGTGAACGAGTGACATTTTTTAATCAGTCGGCAGTGTTCAAAATTCATTCAATTAATTGATATTCATGTTATTAATAATTTGTTACCAGCATATTAGTCTTCTCTATTAAAGAGGACACTATTATCAGAATTTAAATTTGAATTCTCTTTAAAGGTAAGTATACCTTTATGATTGCACCATAAGTAACATGGTATGAAACAAATGATGAATGAAAAACATGAGCATTATATCCACGTCTCGAGGGATATCCATGTAAGATAAGCATATTCCAGAATTATTGAGCATCAAACAAGGTTTGAATATCATAAACCAAATGAATTATGAAGCAATAAAAGTGAAAATAAATTGCTTATTAATTTTCAAACTCTGTCAATAAAGAGGATGTACAACATCAACAAGTTAGACCTTTTTTTTTCGGTGAACCAAGTTAGACCTATTATTGGGGATTGTGGATATTTGTTGTAGGCTAATAAGACCATGATTATACATTGTCAATTTTCTCGCAAATGAAGAACATAATCATGAAATGAAAAGACTTTAATATTCTGAATAAAGTTTAAGAATTTTTTTTTTAGCGGACTTAGTTTATTTTCTTACTCCCCCCCCCCCCCAAAAAAAAAAAAACCCCACAAAAAAAGAAAAGAAAAGAAACCAAAATAGTGAATAAAATTGCAAGTGTGGAACGGATAGATCCAAATATGTAAACATCAAGAATAGATCATGGGGTCTACCACAAAACTTTCATCAAGAATTGAGATGAAGATTAGGGGCCAAATGTGTTCCCCACAGCAATTATATTACTATGAAGTGCTACAAAAGCTATGGGGTCTACTTTCAATTTTCCAAATGTATGCAAAGTGCCATTATTTGGAAAACGTGGCCAAATATATTTGTTTTGCTTCTACAAAAGAAACAGCAGTCGGCACCCCGACCAACTTTATGATATGAGAATTTCAGTTATACATCAATATTATTTTTGTACTAAGAAAGTATTTCTTTTTAATTAACTCAAGCATACTAATTAAAATTTAATAAAACCAAGATCTTAGGTTGATGGCGTCATCTTAGGACTTAATTATGTTTATCACTACTAATAAATATTGTTGATGATCTTCATATAAATATTGTTGATGATCTTCATATATGTTAAGTTTAATCTTTGTACGGAAAGCATTATATTTAGTCTTTTAAGCATGCAAGCATGATATGATTGGCCACCCACTTTAAAGTAATTAAGGGGATAAGAGTTGTTTTGGTATGTTGACGTGTAACAATTATATTGTCGTATATTTCCATTCTAATTAATAAATTGTTATTCCTCATAAAGAAGCTTCAAGCGTTTTCCGTTCTAATTAAAAAGGACTTCCATTCAAACTTATCAACAAGAAATAAAAGGTGACATATTTATAATTTGATTTTAGATAAAGAACAATCCTCTTTCATGTGACAGCTGAATTTATGGATAAAAGAAGGCAGGGTTTCTATATTTTGCCTAAAGTGTAATCATACCGAATATGACTCACTTAAAGTAGAAAACAAAATATCAAGCACGAAAGAATTATTTGGTTTAATTGTTTTGGGAAAGTTCGGAATATGAATAAGTTGTTTCATTGGGCAATTGGCAGGATACATTGAATCGGACATGGACTTTCGGGTGGTGAGAAATAGCCCTAGCAGAAGCTAATCATGGTTACAAGTGGATGGGGTAATATTTGGCCAAATAAGAATATTCTATGAATTTTTTACAAATTTACTAGTAAAATTATGTACTGATAATACAAAATATTTTTACATAATAAAATTACTTTTTAAATTACCAAAAATGATTTTTAAAAATAAATATTAATAATAATTAGTCCGTAGAATTATAAGATTAATCTAAGAATGTCTTGGACATTCAGGAGTCACGACTCACGAACCGAGAATCCTCTTAAGAGATTAAGGAAGAAGATCTTCATTTTTGTGTCCTTTATGAAAAAATCATTCATATAAATTCAATATTCCTACTAATGATATGAGATCATCGACTATCGAATGAAGAAGTTCACTTTTTAGTGACCATAAATTGACTAGTTTATTTGGTTGAATAGGAGATCTTTCTTTACATTTTACTAGTTAAAAAAAAAAAAAATTACAACAACAACGTGCCTAGTGTAATTTCAAATAGAGTTCGGAGAGAGTAGAGTGTACGCAGACCTTATCTTTATCTTGTATAACTAGAAAACGGTTTCCAATAGACCCTCAGCTCAAGTAAAAATAAATAAATTATAATTAAATTATTATAACAAATTAAAATTCATTAATATTAATAAAATCTTTATACTATCAATACTAAGATGATTTCAAACATACTTTTTTTTGCGGTAGTTAACATAATTGTAGTAGTGCGCCATGTCTAACTTCCAATAAAAATTCCATTTGGGAGAAGAAACTATAACCATGATTACATGTAGGACTAAAATGGGACTCGCCCACCTTTATCAGGACACTGTGATGCTTTCTCTGATTTGACCCACGAATCACGCGTTGCCTCCCCTCTCCTTACTAGTTCACCCATCACATTGCATCATTCACAATTCTCATCTCACATTTCTAACATTACTTTACTTTACTTTACTTACTGCTACTTCTACCCTTTAGAACAGCCGGTTTATGGGCACTTTTTCGTCGTTCGTTTATCGGCTCAAAAAAAAAGTTATGCGCTCACATATTTTAAATAATTATTAATAATTAAAAAAAAAATTATGAGCCCATATATTTTAAACAATTATTAATATTTAAAAATAACTACTAATATTTTTTTTTAAATTGTAGGCCCACATATTTTAAACAACTATTAATATTTTAAAAAAAATGTGAGCCCCATATTAAACATCAATCAGTAATAAAAAAAAAAAAAAAAAAAAAAAAAAACTGGAACCCATCACATCCAAACTCACGCGAAAAAAAAAAGTGGATCTCATATTAACAAAATCAAGCAATATTAAAAAAAAAAGTGAATCCCATATTAAAAAAAAACAATATTAAAAAAAGTGTTTAGAAAATCAAACAATTAAATCAATAATGATGGATTCATAGCCACATGCGTATCAACCCATTTGAGAGAGCAAATGAAATTATTGTACATCAACATACTTAAAATACAAAAATGCTTAGAAAATCAAACAATTAAATCAATAATGATGAATTTATTGCCACATGCGTATCAACTCATTAGTGGGAGCAAATGAAATTATTGTATAGCAACATACTTAATATACTTATATATATATCCGTTTTCCAATTTTTGAAAAAAAAAATTGTGGGCCTATATAGCCTAATGGATTCATTGCCACATACGTATCAACCCATTGGAGGGAGCAAATGGAATTATTGTACAACAACATACTTAAAATACAAAAGTGCTTAGAAAATCAAACAATTAAATCAATTATGATGAATTTATTGTCACATGCGTATCAATCCATTAGTGGGAGCAAATGAAATTATTGTACAACAACATAATTAAAATACTTTAAAAAAAAAGTGTGGTCCCCATATTAAACACCAATCAATATTAAAAAATACAAAAAAACACCAACCAATTAAGCATTTAAAAAAAAGTGTGGTCCCCATATTAAACACCAACCAATATTTAAAAAAAAAGTAAATAAAGTGGAACCCACCATCTCCAAACTCACGGGAAAAAAAAAGGTGGACTCTATATTAACAAAATCAAGCAATATAAAAAAAAGTGAATCCCATATTAAAAAAACAAACAATGTAAAAAAAAAGAGTGCAAACTTTGTATTCGTAGCAAACACTAATATAATAAAGTTTTAGATACGGAGCACAAACTATAATGTTATATTAATCGTATTTTGAACATAGTATCCCATATTGACAAAATCAAGCAATATATATATAAAGTGAATTCCATATTAAAAAAACAAACAATGTCAAAAAAAAAGTCCAAAAAAAAATTGTGGACCCCATAAGTGAATCCCATATTAAAAAAGCAAACAATGTAAAAAAAAAGTGCAAAAAAAAAATTGTGGGCCCCATAATTCTAATATATAAAAGTGCCCCCAATATTAAAAAGTGCAGACTTTGTATTCGTAGCAAACAGTAATATAATAAAGTTTTAGATACGGAGCACAAATTACAATGTTATATCAATCGTGTTTTGAACATAGTATATATATATATATGCATAAAAATAGTGCAAACTAATAATGTCCAAAAGGGTGGGCCTCATACTAAACAACACCAAGCAATATAAAAAATAAAAACAAAGAAAAAAAGAAACTATATAAAGTATGGGTTTAGACCCATGCTTCGTCGTCCGTTGTCCCTTAAAAAAAAGGGTGGATCCCATACTAAATAATATCGAGCAATAAAAAAAAAGGAAGAAAAAAAGTGGAATTCACCATCTCCAAACTCATGAGAAAAAAAAAAGTGGACCCTATATTATTAAAATCAAGCAATATAAAAAAAAGTAAACCCCATATTAAAAAAAATATAATGTTAAAAAAAAAGTGCTGGCTTTGTATTCCTAGCAAACACTAATATAATAAAGTTTTAGATACGGAGCACAAACTACAATGTTATATTAATCGTGTTTTGAACATAGTATATGCATATATATTATATGCATAAAAATAGTCCAAACTAATAATATCAAAAAAAAAAAAAAGTGCATCCATAAAGGGTGGACCTCATACTAAACAACATTAAGCAATATAAAAAATAAAAAAATAAAAAGTGAAACCCACCGTCTCCAAACTCACTGTAAAAAAAAGTGGACCCCATATTAACAAAATCAAGCGATATCAAAAAAAAAAAAGTGAACCCTATATTAAAAAAAAAATAATGTCAAAAAAAAGTGCAGACTTTGTATTCGTAATAAACACTAATATACTAAAGTTTTAAATACGGAGTACAAACTACAATGTTATATTAATTGTGTTTTGAACATTGTATGTATATATATATATATATATATATATGCATAAAAATAGTGCAAATTAATAATGTCAAAAAAAAAAGTGCACTCCATATTAAAAAATCAAACAATATTCATGTAATTTCCAAAGTATCTGATTAAGTCAATAATAATGGATTCATTGCCACGTGCGTATCAATCCATTAGTGGGAGCAAATGAAATTGTTTTTCTTCAAAAAGTTAAGTAGTCAAACCATATAGTTTTTTTTTATATTAGCCTGAGATCTAATCTAGATATTAAACTGTTGTATTTGCTATTCCGCCATGTCATTTATTTGTTATGTTCACTAAAATAAATGTACTTAAAATATTTATATTTTAAAATAAGATAGAATTTAATTACTTTTTTATTTTTCTTCTCTTTTAAAAAATATTAATAAATTTGTCGATTTTGTATTCGTAGTAAACATTAATATAATAAAATTTTAGATACGGAGCACAAATTACAATGTTATATTAATCGTGTTTTAAACATAATATATATATATAATCACTATTCAAAGACAACTACATACACATAGATGCACAATAATCTAAAGTGTTGGGCCCGTGAGCAACACGGGCATAGGCCATCTAGTTTTTATATAGAATAAAGAGAACTCTTGTAGATTATTAAGACTACGGAACCTAAATGGCCCAAAAAAAAAATTCCAAGAAAAAAAAATGGTATTAAAGTATCCTTAACATAGTAAATTACTGCTTTAAAGGATTTAACTGTAACGACTTAGTTAAGTCCTTTAGCGCAGTAAATTACTGCGATGTACTGACTGGTATTAACGCAGGAATTTCCTGCGTTATACAAGTCAATAATTCCATTGATTTTTCGGTAGATTCTACATTTTTCGGTAGATTCTATTGCTCATCCGTACTTGATTTGACATAAAGTTGTGTGGCGCAATAATTTGATGCGTTATATGGTACCTTTAAACTCATTCAAACCTTATATAAAGCGGATTTTGGACGAAAGGAAAACACAAAAATTCATCCAACTTCTAAATTAGTAAAACATGGAGGATGTTCCAACTGTTAGGTTTCTTTGTTTTGGGACGAAGAAATTATTTATGAGTCTAATAGTTTGCATTGTGATATTCCCGAAAAATACCATGTTAGGTTTCCATTCGACCTAAAATATGTAAGACTACTCCAAGCCTTGTATAGTAAACTTAAAGTTAGTAGGCGAGAAATTGATTTAACTGTGATAGGGAGATATCCAATATCTTTTTCACCGCAAGGATTAGTTAGTTATGACATGTGGAATATCATAGACGATGTCTCTTTGACTGATTATTTGAAGGCTCCGGATGATTATATGGAATGTATCACTCTGAACGTCCTTGAGATGTATGTCGAAAAGGTCCCCATAAATAGTTTTGAAGTCCTGGCTAGAGCTCGTCGGGAAGCCCCAAATAGAAATCATCGGGAAGTTCATCTTGAAGTCGCTGATGCGGAGCCTACTCATGTTAACACTTATCCTGACATGAATACTTATGAAGACATTTTGAGGAGTGAAATGACTCTGGAAGCTTTAAGCCAACAATTTACGGACAGTGGTAAATATTTATTATTATTATTATTATTATTATTATTATTATTATTATGACGTGTAATAGCATATGTTTTTTTATGGTAATAGTGATGTTGATTGTAATTTTTAGGGGTTATACACCTAATATGAATAATATCGAGCAGTCCACTCAATGAGGATGAATGAATAAGGATGGAACATCTTCAACCTATCCATCTATTCAAAATGATGCTCTTTCCTAAAGTTTTTTGGTGCAATTGATTACTATCGGTAGGTCTACTTTTTGAACATCAATAGTATTATATTTGATGTTTAGTAGTTAAAATATTCTACTTTCTTGTGTAGGAAAAATTTTGCACAAAATGAGCTCGTTGTACCAAATGTAGATCATTCCTCAAACCCATGCATTAGCAAAGACTCAGAATAAGTAAGAATAGAAAATTCGATTTAAGTTTTAAATTAGTCCATATTTTGACTTTGTTAAATTCTTATTAGTAGGTCCATCATTATATATATATATATATATATATATATATTGATATTTGGTAGTTAATATATTTTACTTATTTTCTGTAGGAAGAGACTTTTACTAGATGGTGTTGATTATCCGAATTATATAGAATCATCATCGAGTGATAGTGATGATGTCACGACCCAAATAGCCGTGAGTGGCACCCACACTAAATCTCCTAGTGGGCGAACCATCTCCTTACCCAATTATCAAACCATTTAAACAATTATAAATCAATAACCATAATTAAATCATAAATTTATCTAGTCATGCCATCAATAAATAAAAGTGCGGAAATCTAAATATTACAACCCCAAAATTCGAAATTCATCGTACAAGGACTCTAAAAGATAACTATCTAAATAACGAACAACTGTTTATAAATATAAATAATGTCTGGAATGAAAGTAGACATCAAATAAGAAAGATCTACAGGCGGAATGGCATGGATAGAAGCTCACTCTCGGATTTGATAAAAAACTAGCCTCACGCTAGTTATGAGGTCTGGTAGATGTCTCTTGCACACAATTTGCACTCAAAAAGGGTGCAACAAGGTATTATCAGTATAAATACTATGTACCGGTAGACATCATAGGCTAACTAAGATTAGTATCATGCATACGTTCATAAAATTAACAAGATAGGCAGTTAGGCACAACATCACATAACCAAATAACATCATCAACAGAAATCAGCCAACAGAGGGATAAGATAAATCCATCCATCAATCAATCACTGAATTGATATAAGTTCAGTCATCAGCCAACAACAGAAATAATATGAGTCCGATGCAATGAAATGCAATAATGAAAGTATCTCAACCTTGTACACACATGCTAAATGGTATTGTTTCCCAAATAGTCATGACTTGCAGGGGACCCATGGTGTCCATATACCACTCGCTCTGGAACTGACCTCGGATCACAAGGCCATAACTAGGCCACATCCTCACCCTCGGATCACAATGTGTTTCTCAACTTATTTCCAATTTATCAGTAAATATGGAATATGATCAGTCAATAATATCAAAGTCAAGGACACAAAGGCACTATGCCACAAATCAATCAAGACTCAACAAATCAACTCATCAATCAATATGAATATGAAATCATCTCAATCACAAGAAGAGAATATATTAGCTCCTTCCTTCTCATATCACAATAATTCCACCTCAGGTTCAGTACATAAAGTAATAGCGACCAGCCCACATAATCAATCAATCGGTACCAACCTCTGAATTTTCAACCCAACTTCATGTCCGAAGACTAACCTATACATGTTTTCTCGCATCAATTCTATTACATATACATTCAACTAATCTAATTCTAACTCAAGTAACCATAACCTACCTCAAAGCCGAGCTGGAACAATGTAATTACTTTGCAATAGCTTTACCTTTTTGTAAAGCTTCAGAACGTTCAAAGTCTAGCAACATAACGCTAAGTGAGTAATGGATCATCTACTCAAACAAATAACAATTGAAGAAGAGAACCCAACTAATTCTACCTTTTTCAAATGGGTGAACTATTACTAAGTGTGAATTCGTCATAAAATCAACCCTAACCATCATACTGTTCCAATTTATGGGTTTTCTAGTTTTTAGGCTAACATTTCCATTTTTATTGGAACCGCAACTCTCAATGAATAATTTTCACCATTAATAACCAATTTCTCACCCTAGGAAGTGATAATCTATACACCTAAATGATTAAATAACAATAAAATCAATAACCCATCAATTATTCAATGGTTTGCAATTTCTAGGGTTCTAGCCCTTTCTTCCATCATTAAAGGACCCTTAATTCATGTAGGAACTTAAGAATGACAATGGAATGAAAAATAAAAGGGTTGGAACTTACCTTCAATAGAGGACCCACCAAGACTCTAAGGAATTCGCCTCTTACTCTTTAGGGAACAGTTTTTGGTGTAAAGTGAGGAATGACTCAAAATTCCACAATATAAAAGTCAGTTCTGCCTCTTGTCGACTGCTGCAGCGGTCGATGTTCCGCTACAGCGATCTCGCTATAGCGAGAATTGACCTGCCATAGTTGACTTTATTAAATCCCATTTTCCCGTGGCGACGATCCTTGCCCTACTATAGCGGTAATACCACCACCGCAGCGGTCCAAATCGGCCAATCATAAGCTCTGGTTTTTCACCCAAAATCCCAACACCAATCCGAGGCCTTACAGACGCAAACCAAACGTGCACATATACATAAAAACACACTACGGACTCACCTGTGGCCTCAGAATTCCCAACGGAAGTCTAATTTACCAAGTCACCCCCCGCCAAATGAACATACAATAAGTTTCAAACAATGCGCAATAATAAACAAATCAAGTTTAAGTTTTTAGACTTCTAAATCTTTGAGTTTTCATTAAGCTCATTTCTATTCTCAGAAGGTACTAGCAAGGGTAAAATGGTCAAAGCCTCCATAATGACCTAGCGGATCATTACAGACTACATACCTAATGTGGAGGAATCAGAGGTTGAAATCCTTTTTTCCGCGAGTGAAAGTGAGGATGATATTAATCCTCAAAGTCAAGTACCACTGTTAGAAACAATGATGCAAAGTCCGTCACACCAGGAAGAATTGAATTCGCAACACCCAGTTTTCCAGCAAGAGCCAATGCCACAAAACCAATTTTAGCAGCAAGAACCGATGTCGGAAGAAACCCCGATTCAGTGGCATTCCAAGGAGATTCCCTATCTTGATCATCTTCAAGGTCGCCTTGATGGCTTTGTCTTTACTAGGGATGATGATCATATTCGTTAAAATTGTGGAAAGAGCCAAACGATCTTGTAAAAAAAGATGTTCATATTGTAAAAGGCATGATATTCACCTCGAAAAAGTCATTAAAGAACGGTTAAGATTTTTTACATCCAGAAGATGAAGGAGTTCAAAGTTGATGGTTCCACTCGAAAATATTGACGATTGTTCTGCAGGCGAAAAAATCAAGGTTGTCAATGGATCCTTCGTGGTAAGGAGACTGGTGATAGGATGTGGACTATTTCAAAGTTCTACCCAAAGCACTTGTGATATGGGTGAATGTCCGCCTGATCATTTCAATCTAGATATCGATATGATTGTTGCTGTGCTAGTTGGCGACATTGCACAAAGCCCAAGGTACACCCTTCGCTCAAGTTTGTTTAAATTTTGATATTAATATGAGGTTCCTGGTTGCTAAATGTTGATATTGAAACTTCTCCAAGTTGTCAAACGCGTGCATTCTGTTGTCAATCAGAGTTGTCATTCCGAAACATCATAAATCCTCCATGCATAACACATGTAAAATCAACGTTATACAGAAATAAAGTACCAGCGAGCGTTATATAATGTAATTGACGAATAACTAGCAACCACAAAAAATCGAGTTATTATGTCATATTTTAACCAATTTCAAAATATTAGTCGTATTACATCGTTCTGTCCAGGAGACATATTTGAAGCAATGGTAGGATATGAGAATTGGGTGAAGATTTTGAATACTCGAATAACCGGAATGAGAATTGGGTGAAGATTCCTTCGTTCTTAATTACAATTTATAATCTTTGATTCCAAAGAAAAAAACTCACTATAAAAAGCATTTCCTTTTAATTAGCTATACGGAACACAAATTTGAATTACTTAACTAGTGATCTTGAATAGTACTACATACAAGAAAAATGAAATTAGTTGCGGATGATAGCACCAGGGGCAGAGCTAGTAGACAGAAGGGTGTTTATTCATTCCTTCGTTGAATAATTATATTGTACATGTAACCTTTTGTTAAATATTTTTTTTAAATAGAAAATCTATTTCCACCACTAACCAGTGCATCACGCACTGCCTAGTAGAGTGATATATTAAACGTACGAGTACTGGTTCATTAATACGGAGTACTGGCTAGTGGAGTAGGAGAAAATGGAGGACAGGGACATAATTTATATACCGCCGACTTGGGGGATACAACAATTAATGCTCTTCAGCTTGTTTGATGCTCGGAAGCAAAACTTGTTATACCACAGACTGCTACTACTATAATTAGAGATTTTTTTAAAAATATATATACATATATATATAAAAAGTGCAAACACGTAGTAAAAGCTAACATGTGGAAATGTGGATCAAGAAAGGTAGAGGTGGTGTTGTTCAGTATCCAAACAGAGACACAAAATAGAGCAGTCACCAGACAGATACCCCTTTGATGCTCCAATACTCCGTTTTCTTCCAAATCCCAACTAATCCACTCTCATCACATGTTTGCGATATTTCAACTAATAACTTCCCTGTAATTAAACATCTTTTGATTCACTTTGACTGTTCTACCCTTCACATGCATGATAAAAATTTATTGGCATGGGGCAAGGGCATATTGAGGGGTAAATTTGAGTCCACCAAAGAGATGGTCTATTAGAGATCAAATTCAAATAAAGGTTAAATTTATTCCATTTTTTCATAATTGAAGTGTAATTTGAGCTAGTTGACTAATGGTACACGCATATTTGAGACAAAATTCAAATCAAGGCTAAATTTATTCTATTTCTCTTAATGAAGAGCAAATTTGAACCTCTTAACTAAAGATAAATGTCATCTTTGAAACAAAATTCAAACGGTGAGGGCATTGTTGGGTATTTTCCCTATCGTTTGTTTATTTACACATATCTATTAATTAAACATTGTTAAATGATATGTCTTCTTACTTTAATCTTAAATTTCTAAAATTGAATTACTTGTTTTAATGTAAACACCTGGAAAGCATTTGTAAACTTGCATTAAATCTAATCTTTTACCTTAATTAGTGATTCAAACTTAGTGCAGTTTCACTTTCCCAGTGATCGTTCATAACAATTACTCTTTTAAGTTTCAAATTGATAATTGTTTCGTGCGTCTAACTAATCTCAACTTTGTTCTTAATTCCTTATTAAGATCCTAAAATTATTACTATTTTTGCGACTAATTTTTATTAGACTATATTCTAAGGTCATGTCGATTTGGTATACTTACCAATCGACTTTAGGGGTGATATGACCAGACTTAAATGTAGGCTCACAGAGAAAAACACGACCAAAATGTCACGAACAATTGGTACAAACCTACAATTCCTTGCTTGACCAAGATATTATTAATACCATACACGGAGACATATATATAATTTTCAAATATTTAGACCAAAGCAGGTAGGCTTCTCGCCATTGAACCCACACGTGAGGTACCTAAATTAGTTTAAATTCAAAGGTGTGACGTGGAGCTTCATTCTCACCTTGTTTAATTACGTACTAATGTCAAACTTAAGCGGAATTCAGAATTAATTGACGAAAGTAAACAGATGCTTTATGCATTCCATTAATTAAAATGATTGACTTTAAGGAAACAAGAAAACCTACTAATTGGACTAACAATAGTATGAGGAACAATTCGCTGTTCCATTACACAAAATAGGGTAATTAGTCAAACCAAAAAGAACTGGCTTTAATTAACAATGATCATGGAAGTTATTACACTAAGTGGCCTTTGGAAAGCTTCAAAATTCAAAAGGCTAGCGTCTATACATTAATTTTTTTCTTTTTCTTTTTGCCAGTGCATGGTAAAAACAGAATCGAATTAGGAAGGAGACAAAATCATGGGATCTGCATGTTTTTATTTTACTGCCAAAACACGGATCATGCAAATCCTCCTCTGTTCCTGTCTCTATCTCTATTCATCTTCTAGTCTTTCTCTAGTGGTACTGTAAATGAGGAATTTTAATTATATATATTCCACTTTTATTCTGTCAAATCACCTAAAACTAATTACAAGTTTCTTTATAAAAAAACATAGAATTGGCAACCTGAAAAGGTATACAAGGTATAGAGTTAAGTGGATTAATGGGATAATAGACAACGTAAAACTTGTTAATTTAGAGCCCGTTTGGATTGACTTTTAAGTTGCTTATAAGCTGTTTTTAGTTTTTTTTGAGTGTTTGACTGGCCAGCTTAAAGTCATTTTGTGCATAAAATAAGCCTAAAAATATAATTGGATCCGTTTGGCTTAGCTTATCTAAAATAGCTTATAAGCCGAAAACAACTTATAAGTCAAAAAAAATAAGTTAGCCTACCCCAACTAATTTTTTTTTTTTGCTTATAAGCTGTTCCAGCTTATAAGCTGCTTATTTTAAGCTCATCCAAACAAACTCTTATAATAAATCCTTGTATTAATTTTGTTAATACATTGACTTTGAATACTTTTTTAGAAGTATTTTGACCAACAAAAATATAGAAAACTTTTAATATTTAACTTACTTTTTACTTTTATTGGATATGATGATCACACGTGAATGCAGCTTAAATTCTAAAAAATGATTAGCGAAAATAGCCGATACAACTTGTGCCTTTGTCCAATCTCAGAGGTATATGGAAAGTAGGCATAACTTCATAAACTAATAACAACAAGCAGTGATAGAATTAAAATTTTCACTAAAGGGTTAAAAATATAAAAGAGTAAGAAATGAAGAAGTCAATGGGGTTCAACATCTACTATTTATACATAAAAAATAATTTTAACCTTGTGTACATATGATAATTTTTAGCCGAAGGAGGTTTGGGCGAACACCCTAGCCACCACTTGGCTTCGCCCCAGACAACAAGCGTCATTTTCCTAGAGCTCGTTTGGATTGACTTATAAGTTGCTTATAAGCTGTTTTCAATTTTTTTAAGTGTTTGACTGGCCAGCTTAAAGTCATTTTATGCTTAAAATAAGCTCACAAAATTAATTGTGCCCGTTTGACTTAACTTATCTAAAACAACTTATAAGCTGCTTTTTTTGAGCCCATTCAAAGAGGCTCCTAAAAAGGGTTCGATACAAATTAAGCTTAAGCTCCCCATATTAAGGATCAAGTCACTTTCTAATCTTACTGTACTTCAACATTATAGAACACTTTCATTGTTAGAAGCAACCACTAATCACACTTCCTTTTACTGATGAAGCTAGACTTTCTGCGGGTTTACAGAATTCTTTTACTAATTAAACACATTAAATTGACTAAGGATGTTTAGGGAAGTGTGGTAATAAGGCTATAATCGTATAGGTTTACTGTAGAGTTGAGTCAGACAGTTAATAGGCTTCAGAAAAGTGAAGTGTGTGAGAGAGAGATAATAATAATAAAGGAAAAAGGTGAAAAAGGGTGGTCAGCACAGCACGCTTTGCTGATATTGAAACCAAAACAAACAGCAACAAAAAATATTTTTGGTGGTTAGTGGTTGCGTGCATTATCCTCCAATTCCGTTTTTGCTGTTTTAGTCCCTTTAAGTGAAGCGAATCTCCTCTATATACATATACTTATATCTCCCTCTTTTTTCTAGCTTTACCATTTACATCTTCTCTCATTAAAACTCTTGAAACTCACAAGATAAATAAAACCCCACTCTCACTCTCATCCTAGAAAAAGGAAAAAAAATAAATATATACTCACACTATTAGTCCTCCTTTGCTTGTAATTTTCTTTGTGGGGTTTCTTTGGGGTTTTGGGTTTGACATATAGCTTGGTATTATTACAAAGTATATTAGCTATTTGTGGGTTCTTGAAGATCATCTTGTTTCTTGGTTTTAGAGCATTTATACAAGGTTTTTTTCTGCATTAATATGTGGGTTTCTCTCAGTTCAAGCTTTGGTTGATTTTCAAGGTACAACACGAGTACTCTTCATCTTTCCATCACTTTTTTCCCCCCTATATATATGCCAACACATGTTTTAAACCATTATTTTGTTCTTGAATGTAACTTTCTTGTGACCTTTTTTTTTATGCAGGAAGTTTGTCAGGTAGAATATTTCATTATTATTGTAGAAATGGAGGGTTATTCAAGAAAATGGCTTATGCAAAGAGGAGAAGAAACAAACCATGGAAATTCTGAAGAGAAAAAGCTTGAGTTAAGGCTTGGTCCTCCTAACGGAGACTGGTCTAATGAAAAAGATGAAACCCGTTTCCCTTTTAGTTACATCTCAAACTCAAAGGCTAACAACAATGGAAACCAAAACCAAAACCAGAAATATTCATCATTTCTTCAACTTCAATCAACGGCACAGGAATCATCACAGACAGGTTGTTCCAAAACAACAGATGTGCAGAACACAGACAAGAAAAAAGCTACTGTACCCAACACCTCTCAGAAAAGGTAACTCAGCCTGTTCCCTTTTTTGTTTTCTTTTGTTTTTTGACAGAGGATATTCATTATTACACACCATGTCAGTATACCTCTGTGGTCCATGCAGAATTGTTTTTTTTTTTTTTTTTTACCTTTGTAATAATGTTGTCTGTTCTAGTGTTATGTGATTTGAAAAGCACGAGTATTTCTATATTCATTTTTATTCATTGCACCTAATTTTTGAAAAAAAAAAACTGAATATCCCTGCTCATTGTTGATAATATTTACAGTACTGCTATTTTGTTTTATTGTGTTAGTCAAGCAAATGGTTCTTTATCTAAATTACGTGGCTAGCTATTTTTGTGTTATGTGTAAATATTTTGAATCATGTTAGAGACGTGTTACTGTTGATTGTTACATGTCCCTTTCGTGTTATAAGTAAACATACATCATTCCGTGTAAACAAGTTTTGATTACTCGGAATTTCCGGAAATTTGTTCCTTATTTTAGCATATTTTCACGGATTTAGGTTATATACAGAGATTGCTTTGTTCAATTTATGGATTGTAGCAAGTAATTTATGAATTGTTGAAAGGAATTTTATGGACAAACTATGTGACATAGTTGTGTGGAACTTGTCTTTGTCTCACAAAAAAGTAGACCCTCAGGGGTTGGCTGGTGTTAATTGGCTTGAGCCTTGAGGTGCTCCCTTTCAAGGTTTTAAGTTTGAAATCCATTGGGTGCAAACAATTTCTGAGGGCCATCGGACTGGGGTAAAACCCTGAATTACCCGTGATGCACTTACGGGAAACTCCTTGCCGAGGGCCTGTGCACCCTCGGGATTAGTCGGGGCTCAAAGAGACCCGGACACCCGGTGCTTAATAAAAAAAAAAAAGTAGACCCAAAATCTTATACATGTGTCCACTTTTTTGTGAAACAAAGAAAGTCTCACACAACTACTACTTTTTAAAGAGTTCTTGTTAAAGGTCATTTTAACCCGATGATGTCAAAACTTGAGGGCTGTTTGTTTTGAAATCGGGTTATTCCAGGATTATAATTGTGGGGTTAGAACCAGGACTATAACTTGAATAACTTGTCCCACCTTCTAAGGCTATAATCGATTTTAATACCGATTTTAACTAATACCTTCAACCAAACATGAGATAAACTTTATCTCAAAATTTAAACCTGGGTAACCCACCTAATCACTTGAATCAAACAGCCCCTTAAACATTAATTTTGTTCACCCAAAAGATGACTTGTGATGCCCTGCCTTAGTGGTGGTTTAAATTTTTCCCAGTGTTCGCTTTCGGCTTCTATAGTCAGTAATAATTTAAAGTTGGTGGGGCTATTGTATATATTTCCTTGGACTAACTTAGCTTGTGTTGCTTTAATTTTTATTTTTTTTTGTGGAAAAAATAGGACTGCACCAGCACCAGTGGTGGGTTGGCCTCCAATTCGTTCATTTAGGAAGAATCTTGCAAGTAGCAGCACTGTGAAACCTGCAACTGAGACACAAAATGTGGTGGTCCCAAGTAAGAGTGCCAACGAAAAACCAATGGAAATATGTCAGACAAAAGGATTATTTGTTAAGATCAACATGGATGGTATTCCTATTGGAAGGAAAGTAGATCTCAAAGCTTATGACAGCTATGACAAACTCTCTTCTGCTGTTGATCAACTTTTTAGAGGCCTTCTTGCAGGTTACTTATCTACCCTGTTGCAATTTAAAATCTTGATTTTCGCACTCTGTGTATAATGGGGTCGTCCCTTTACCCTTCTGCACTTAAATACCAAGTTTTTGTTTGCCATGGGGTTCTAACATGTGACTTGTGCCTAACCGTTCAAAATCTTGATTTTAAGAAGGGTTCTTGAAATTAAAAATTCTAACTTTTCTTTTGCTGCTCTATTAATTAGCTATCCGAGGATAATGGGTTCGTCCCTTTACCCTTCCTCACTTAAATACCAAGTTTTTGTCTGCGACGGGGTTTGAACATGTGACTTGTGCCTAACCATTTAAAATTTTGATATTAAGAAGGGTTCTTGAACATGACGATTCTTACTTTTTTATTTTGCTGTGTAATTAGCTCAAAATGATCCATCTGGTGAGAAGAAGGAAGAAGGGGAGACAGCGATAAGTGGATTATTGGACGGAAGTGGGGAATATACTCTAGTATATGAGGATAATGAAGGTGACAGGATGCTTGTTGGGGATGTCCCTTGGCAGTAAGCATCTTAACTATATCTCTATCTATGGATCTGATGCTCTCACTAAATAAGTTATTGCTTGCTCTTTTAATATTCTGACATTAGCATTAGCATATCTTAATGCCTGCGTATTCTATATATTAGGATAACATAGAGCTAGACATCTTTACTGTGAAAGAATTCCTAGGCTCTTAGCTGAAGTACATAGGACAAAAAGCTGAATCTTTTAATTATGTATTGTCGATTTAGTACCTGATCAGTAAAGATTAATATAGCAGACTCCAACTTGTTTAAACTGAAACGTAGTTGTAGTGGTAGCAATGCTTTCTAGTTATGGTAGTCTTACAAACAAGCCAAAAATTTGCATGCATATGAAGCAAGAGTCGCACTTATAATTGAAAACCCCATTTCTGAATTCTAATATGGCATTTGGTTACAGTACACTACATGATATTAGTGAAACCTTAATATTGATTTTGGAGATTCTTGTCTTCAAGAAGTTATTCCTGTAGCTGTTTTTTTTTTTTTTTTGGTTTATTCTAAAATTGTTTTAATGTGTGACGTTTTCAGCATGTTTGTGTCCACCGTGAAAAGGCTGCGTGTGTTGAAAAGCTCTGAACTCTCTACACTTACTCGTGAGTTCCAAATCGTTACTATATTTGATTTGTGTATACAATTCTTTGCTCCAAATTAAACGTGGGAACTAAAACTGGTGCTTTTAATTTGCTTGTTTCAGGTGGAACTAAGCAGCAGGGATAGCTGACCTAATGATATGAATGAGCTAACGAGATTATTGAAGAGAAGAGAGTGACTTGTTTTGCATGGAATTGGAAGTTTTTCATTATTGAAGTAGAGTAGCAGAAGCAAAAAGTTGATGTAAATTATGATATTACTGCTAATATTTGTGTTTTTGGAAGGCAAAAGAATTATTGCCTTCTTAAGTAAGATGGTCTGTTCCCTTTGCATCCATTGGACAAAAATCCTTGCTACCTTCAGATTATTATTTTTAACCTGGATTGTCTAACTTAAAGTTTAAAGAATAAATTCAATCAACGATTATAGTTATTTTTTTCACAAAGGAGAGAAATAGTGTTCAAATTTACACGAGTACAACTCCAATTCTCCACTTACCTATCTTTTACTCTCGAGTTATCAAGATAGATCTCTAGGCATGAATATAATTTTTTTTTCTTCACAACGATAAAAATAATGTTCAAATTTACACAAAAAGATTGGACGACTCCAACACCTTGAACACAGCAAAGGAGCACTTTTCAAGTGAATTAATATTTAGAATATTAGCAAACTAAGTTAGATAGTTATTCAACAGCTGTGTGAACATGTATAGTTGTATATCATATGAATTAGTCAGAGTACACACAAGTTAACTTGAAGCCAACCACTATTATAAAGAAAAATTAAAACACAAAATTAGACGATGAAATCTGTATGCTATCAGTAATTAAGGATTGAAGATCATCCAGTCCGTTGATTTGATTTTGATGAGTAGATAACACTATGAAAATTACAGTTACCTGATAAGTTCATTTTCTATTTTCCCAAGTTCAGTGTAATTCTCATTCAGACACGAATCCGATAGTCTTTGTCAATAGCAGGGCACATTAGAATCTACAACAAACTCTTAATACTTGTTCCTAAGTTCATCAGCAACTTCCTGGGTTCAGCTTTTCTAATAAGCAAATCTGTTTACATAGAAGCTCATAGTAGTGTCTAGTTTGGAAAACTGGGTCACAGTTTAAACATGAAAGATTCCCCTTTTGCTCCCTCAATCATTTGGAAATCCAGAATAACACTACCAGACAGTTGAGAGCAAATCTGAAAAAGCTAATGGCTGAACATATTAAGGACAATAAGACTATCCATGGCGCGCTGATAGGCAAGCATGCCTACTAACTGGCTACTTATTTCTGCTGAATTTCCCCCAATTTATTACCTCTGAATTTGATTTCACTAGTAAACAGAAAAGTTAAAGAGGACAAACCAACGGTGCTGAAATGGATTAAAAAGTGTGCCCCTTTTTGTAGGCACTTCTAGGAAAAATCTCCTAGAGATAAAAAGGTTGGGGAAAATTATTAACTTCATTTGGTGGTATAATAAAGGAGACAAAATAAGACAAAATGCTAGAGCGCAAAATGTAAAAGGTACAGGTAGCTTCCTCTAGCAAGATATGGAATTGATCACTCCTAAGACTTATCTTCAAGGTACATTGAGTGAGAGGCAGCAAGAAGAGCAGCACCAATGCCAGAGCCGTCATTGGAGTGCACAAAAACAATGCTCGTTGCCAATTCCTCTCCGAGCAATTCTTTCAAAGAGTTCTCTAAGACCATCCTGTATTCTGTATAGTGCTCATACAATCCGCCATCCATGGCTATAACCGTCTTTTCTGGACCACCTTGCCTGGGTGTATCTCTTCCCATCTTTTTCAAGATGCCCAACACTCCTGCAGCTGCAAGTCTTGCCCCACGTGTTGCAACGATGTTGCACAGCTCAACTACTAATCTCCTCGTCTTCAAGGAGGTATTAGATATCTAAATGGCAGAATAAAAAGTAGTGTGAATTCATGTTTGGTGATGTGAAAATAAATGATCAAGAAGTAAAGTTACAGCATAATTTAGAGCAATTGTTGATGGGAAACAAATATCAATACCTCAATCTCTTTTTCCTTATCCCAAGAAAATGAAAACCACAAACTTTTTTACAAGATAATTCTATGATTTTATAAGATGAATCTTGAAATGTTATAATATTTCAAATAAGCTTATCTTGGACCTTCAAAAGTTCCTCCTTTCCATTTTGCAAATAGTTTTCTCCCTTCATTTCTGTACAGAGTTTAAGAGATAACGCATACAAAAACTGTAATCAAATAATTCTTTTCCAAACATAATACATAGAATTGGAGAGCATTTCTTCTGAGAGCTTTAAGCTGGGTGCTTTAAAAGTTTGTTTCACTTATTTTCTGCAGTTATTCTATTTGATTATCATTAAGGAGCTTTTGTCTAATAATTTTCTTGTATACGTATATCGAATTGTTGTTTGGTGCTACCTTAGGGGCTAAAACCTTGCACTTACTGCAAACGAGTGACAGAATTGAAGAGGTAATAAAGTTCACCATGTATTCTTGCGAATGTTACTTTACAAGAAGAGGTAATATGCTGTTACCCATAGGCAATGAGGAAGTAAAAAGAGGGCTTTATTTAATTTCCAATTTTTTATCAAATTGTTCAGTATAAAGACACAAATGAATGACAACAATTCTTTTTTGGCAAGTGTTGGAAGGCAACGATATTTACCTCTAAAATATCCTTCAGCTTGTCACCAACCACTCTCAGATCAGAGGATGAGTCATGATGCATAGCAGACATATCAGGTGTCCTGCATATTGTTGAACATTTTTTCACATGAGCTGTTTGAACGTGGACAAAAAAGACGCACTTTCAGGGGCCAAGGAAACTAGAAAGGACACGTGACGCAAGTGAATTAGAAACTAAAATTAAATTACATGGAAGGATTTCTAATTGCAAATTCCATCTCATTATTTAGTACTGCTTGATAATCAGAAACATAAATATACTTCCTTGAACCTTAGCTCTGTAACGTTCCACTCACCTTATTCCTTATTATCCAGACATGTAGTAGAGAGCAATTAGGGTCTTGGAATATTGGGACGTTATCGGGAGAGTCCATAGAGTTAGTTAAGATTCTTAAGAAGAGGAGGATTAATATTTCTTGCGTCCAAGAGACTAAATGGGTAGGACCTAAAGCTAAGGATGTGGACGAGTACAAGCTATGGTTCTCGGGTAAGTCGAGGTATAGGAATGGGGTAGGGATCTTAGTAGATAGTGAGCTTAGAGATCAGGTGATAGAGGTTAGGAGGATCAATGACAGGATGATGGCGATTAAGTTGGTCGTTGGAGGGTCACCTTGAACATTATTAGTGCTTACGCGCCGCAAGCGGGTTTGGACGAGGAAAAAAGGCATTTTTGGGAGGACTTGGACGAAGTGGTGGTAAGTATACCGCCTACTGAGAAGTTATTCATATGAGGAGATTTCAATGGGTACATTGGGTCTATTTCGAGGGGCTATGACGAGGTGCATGGAGGATTTGGCTTCGGGGACAAGAATGGTGGAGGAGTCTCACTCCTGGATTTCGCAAAGGCTTTTGGATTGGTGGTAGCCAACTTGAGTTTTCCGAAGAAGAAGGAGCACTTGGTAACCTTCCGTAGCTCGGTGGCTGCGACGCAGATAGACTTTTTGCTCCTTAGAAAAGATGATAAAGGCTGGTGGAGGAGTCTCACTCCTGGATTTCGCAAAGGCTTTTGGATTGGTGGTAGCCAACTTGAGTTTTCCGAAGAAGGAGGAGCACTTGGTAACCTTCCGTAGCTCGGTGGCTGCGACGCAGATAGACTTTTTGCTCCTTAGAAAAGATGATAAAGGCCTCTGTAAGGACTGCAAGGTCATCCCGAGTGAGAATCTTACGACCCAACATAAGCTATTGGTGATGGATTTGGAGATAAGGAGGAAGAAGAAGTAGAAGAGGGTCGTGGATGACCGAACGAGGATTAGGTGGGGGAGTTTGACTTTGTCTAGTGCCCTAAAGATGGGGGAGAAGTTGATGGCTATGGGAGCGTGGGATAGTAAAGGGGATGCGAGCAGTATGTGGGATAGGACGGCCAGTTGCATTAGGGAAGCAGCTAGAGAGGTATTGGGGGTCTCAAGAGGCCGTCGTGGCGGGCACCGAGGGAATTGGTGGTGGAATGGAGAAGTCCAACGGAAGGTGGAAGCAAAGAAGCAGGCATATATGAAGTTGGTAGATAGCAAAGACGATGAAGAGAAGCGGACGAACATGGAAAAGTATAAGATGGCGAGAAAGGAGGTGAAGTTGGCAATTTCGGCAGCAAAAATGGCAGCCTTTGAACGCCTTTATGCAGAACTGGAGGACAGAGGTGGGGATAAGAAGCTGTTTAGGCTGGCTAAGGTGAAGTGCATCAACGACGAGGATGGCCAAGTGTTGGTACAGGAAGCCCACATTAGACAGAGATGGCAGTCATACTTTCATAAACTCTTGAACGAAGGAGGGGACAGAGACATTGTGTTGGGAGATTGGAGCACTGTGATAGGCGTCGCGACTTTGGATATTGTAGGAGTATAAAGGTTGAGGAGGTTAAGGGAGCGGTTCGTAGGATGTGTAGGGGAAGAGCGACTGGGCCTAACGAGATTCCTGAGGAATTTTGGAAGAGTGCAGGCAGGGTAGGCTTGGAGTGGCTGACTGGGTTGTTTAATGTCATTTTCAAGACAGCGAAGATGCCGGAGCAATGGAGGTGGAGAATAATGATTCCCTTGTACAACAAGAGCAACATTCAAAGCTGCAACAACTATAGAGGTATCAAGCTGCTAAGTCACACTATGAAAGTATGGGAAAGGGTGGTGGAAATGAGGGTGAGGAGAGGTGTGTCTATTTCAGAGAACCAGTTTGGATTCATGCCGGACGCTCGACTACAGAAGCCATTCATATTATAAGGAGATTGGTGGAGCAGTATAGGGAGCGGAAGAGGGACTTGCACATGATATTCATTGACCTAGAAAAGGCCTACGACAAAGTGCCAAGAGAGGTCCTATGGAGATGCTTGGAGGCTAAAGGTGTACCTGTGGTGTACATTAGAGCAATAAAGGACATGTATGATGGAGCTAAGACTAGGGTAAGGACGGTAGGAGGAGACTCGGAGCAATTCCCTGTTCTGATGGGGTTGCATTAGGGATCAGCTCTTAGCCCGTTTCTATTCGCCTTGGTGATGGATGAATTGACGCGACAAATACAAGGTGAGGTGCCTTAGTGTATGTTGTTCGCGGATGACATAGTCCTGATTGACGAGACTCGCAGCGGAGTTAACGATAAGCTAGAGGGCAGGAGACAGGCGTTGGAGTCTAAAGGATTTAAATTGAGCAGGACCAAGACAGAATACTCGGAGTGCAGGTGCAGTGGCGTACCGCATGAGGCTGACGAGGAAGTGAGGCTTGGTACCCAGGCCATTCAAAAGAAAGGAAGTTTCAAGTATCTTGGGTCTATTATACAGGGAGATGGGGATATCGACGAAGATGTTTCACATCGTATTGGTGCAGGGTGGATGAAATGGAGGCTCGCCTTCGGAGTGTTGTGTGACAAGAAAGTGCCACCAAAACTTAAAGGCAGGTTCTATAAAGTGGTGGTTAGACCGACTTTATTGTACGGGGCGGAGTGTTGGCCAGTCAAGAACTTTCATGTTCAGAAGATGAAAGTCGCGGAAATGCGAATGCTGCGATGAATGTGTGGGCACACTAGGAGGGATAAAATTAGGAATGAAGATATCCGGGATAAGGTGGGAGTGGCATCGGTGGAGGACAAGATGCAGGAAGTGAGGCTGAGATGGTTTGGGCATGTGAAGAGGAGAGGCACAGAGGCTCCAGTGCGGAGGTGTGAGAGGTTGGCTATGGACGGTTTCAGGAGAGGTAGAGGGAGGCGAAAAAAGTATTGGAAAGAGGTGATTAGACAGGATATGGCACAGTTTCAGCTTACCGAGGACATGACCTTAGAAAAGAGGTTGTGGAGGACTCAGATTAGGATAGAAGGCTAGGTTGCTTATCCTTTCACCATAGTAGTTGTAGTTTTGCTCATTCGTTTATTGCCATTTGATTTCTGCTTACTTTTTTAGGCCTTTGTACTTTGATTATCTTATTTATCTATGGTAGTTAATGCTCCTTTCTACCATGACTTCTTCGCTTTTGTTATTCCTCGTTTTCATATTGTTTTTGATATGCTTGGCCCTATCTGACCTTTTGTCTTGTTTTCCTCTCTTGAGCCGAGGGTCTTTCGGAAACAGCCGCCCTACCTTTCAAGGTGGGGGTTAGGTCTGCGTACACTCTACCCTCCCCAGACCCCACATGGTGGGATTCTACTGGGCTTGTTGTTGTTGTAGTAGAGAGCAATTGGTAACTTGCAAGATTATCATCTAATCACAAAGCGAAAATCAAATTACAAGTTCAACACTTGAGACAACAGCCAACTAGAGGGGTGAAAAGGGATTTGCCAAGCTAGTTGATAATATGGGCCCTGAGCTCTCTACGAAACATGGGTGATGTTATGGTTTACCACTAAATAAATGAATATCTTTCTTTAGGTTTTCTTGTTAAAGATTATGCAACAGCACTTCTGAAGTTACAAAGAAGTACCTCAATATAAATGCTTCCTTGAGCTTTGGAGGAACCTCATCACCAAAAACACCAGCTTCTTCAGCCACCCTGAGTAGAACTCTGCGTAAAATCTCTCCCAAGTACATGCCAGAAGTCATCTTCTCAAATATCTGTTAGGATGAATGAAAATATTCCTCAGGTACTCTAATTAATCGTAACATAAAGCAAGCGTACAGCTATTAGTTACAAGAACAGACAAACAATCACCTGTTCACCAGGATTCAAACTCTCATTATCCAACGCATGGTCATACTCTGTCAAGGGAAGATGGGATGACCTAAAATTACCCCATTCCATATTGATAACCTAGAAAAAAACACATGATGGATTTAGCAACTATTTCTGCGATAGTATCAGAGAGAAAAATAGATCAATAGCTACTGAAAAGATTCCAACCATTTCACCAGATTTTGGCACAGGACCATGCCACTTTGGAATTGCCTGCACCCGTTCCACATAAGCTGCATTGGTTCCTGTACCTAAGATAACAGCAACAGCTACATCCTTGTGTGTATATTTACCACCAGCCAACGTTCCAACGGTATCATTCACCTTTCATTAAAACACTAATCAAAATCAATATTATACAACCAAGCAGTACTAACATACTTTTATGATAAGCACTTCTACCAGTATCCTTCTTTTCTTCATACACTCTTAAATGGAATAATATTCCTCCATGGTACCAGTACCAGATAAACTCACCAGAGCTGAGACCCGCATATCGACGCCTTTTCTTTTCATAGCTTTTTCGAGTTCTCCAACAACATCTTGGCCAACCTATGTCCAAGCAACTAGTACAAACTTAGCTCTTCATTTTGTTAAATCTCATAAAGAAAGATTTTTCCTCAGCATAGAATTTACAGGATTGACAACGGAAACAAGTGAGTGCCATTCATTTGACAGTAGGTTATATATGGTTGTTTATAGTGGGAATATAATATATCCACTGGAAGCATATCTGCTGTGGCACTTGTTTATACTCATTAACCAAATGAGGGACTTAATTTTGAATACTGCATATCTAGAACAGGAACAACGATACTAGCTTTCCATTTAGTATTTTTAAAAGCAAAGAGCATAAAAAAGACCAAGATCTGTTGGAACTTTACCAAGAAAAGCAAAAAGCATAAACACAAAAGATAATGTTATGGAACTGGAAAAATAGCAGTAAACTGAAACATGATTTGATAATTTTTAAGTATTTGATTCAGATGGACTGATGCAGTTTTTTCTTTTTCTTTTTTTATGACAAGGGAACCCGCAGCCGCTACCCTTCGGGTGAGCACAGGGTATGCAATAGCCCGCAAACCACACAGGAGAGATAACCAGCACTAGGCAAGCCTTGTGCGACGAGCTCAACCCAAAAGGCAAATTCCTCTGTTGTCATAGGCAGGAGGATTCGAACCTGAGATCTCCATTATGGAATCCCCATGCTCAACCAACTGAGCCACCTATACAAATTTTAATAACCGTCTACAAGGCGAAACGCCAAACTTATGTCGCACCTAACATTCAGTGCTTATCCACACTTTTAATAGCACTGCTTCCATAAATGGTGATGAAATCTTAAAATTCCTACAATCAAAGTTTTGGTTCAGGCCAATAATCATATTTTAACGTCTAAGCCTAACATAAATTTTGAAATATAAATCAGCAGGCTGTGTCAGTACTAGGATAAGCAAACCGTTCACTCTCTATGTTATCTTCAGAACTAGTAGAGAATAAACTGAAATCAAATTGGAAAGAACACAACAAAGCTGTAGAGAGGGGATGGCTAGAACTACTCGTGGCATAATTAACTAAAGGTTAATATGGATAGTTCACCATGCAAGGAACTACAATAAACAAGAAATACAAAGTAGGGAGGATAATGCATACCGCATCATCAATGGAGAAGCCTTTTGTCCACCTCATAATAGTCCCAGAGTTGATTGAAGTCTGCATTACCGGGAATGAGAAGGTGAAACCTAGTTCTCTCTGCTTACCCAGAGGTTGATGAAATTTTTCCTCTTCTGCAGCGACAAATTTTGCAAGTTCTGCCGCAATATAGTCAAAAAGTGCCTGAAATCATGTCAACTATAAAAGTTCAAAAGAAATGAAGTGAAACAATATAGCAGGCTACAACATCTCAATAGATCAAGTACTTACATCTGAATTCCCAACCATCAAACTCTCAGGAATTGATGCCTCAGCAAATTCTTGATGAACAATACCACCTTCTTTTCCGCCCAATTGCACTCGCAATACTCGGAAATTCGTTCCACCAAGATCCAACGCATAAAAGACGCCGTCTTCATCACTAAATTAAAAAGGTATTGATGAACAAACATTTAGCATATCCTCGGTTTAAAATGGGCTTAGACCAGCCACTAAACAGAATGCTTCAAATCACTTGAATAAATATCACGGATAACACGACTTGGCCGTATACTCTACTTGCAGTTTCAAAAGAGCACCATAAAACTGACATTCAGAATTGAAACAACAGCTGCAAATCACACATCACAACCACTGGAAAGAAATCTACTTCAAACACATATTACAATGACAATGCTCTACACATCAAATTCAACTCAGGATATGTCCAAGGTATATGCTCGAGCAAAATTTAGTTATATCTTGTTCACTGCTTTTAACAGAGCTGCTCAATGTGCTGGCTTACAGCTCTCTCAACGTTATAGCACATCAATGAGTAGCTCAATAAACGACACAGGACACACAAAGCAGTAGATAACAAGAAACTAGAAGTATCCTAAAAATGAGAAAAATGACTTCCCTGGTCGAAGTAGGGAAAACAAGTTCCACGATTGGCATTCCACATTGATTGTATCTTCCCCACCCTCCAACACACCTCATCTTCACCCCCACTACCGTAGCCCCATCTCCACACCCCCACCTCCCATAGCATTTTCTATATTATATACAAATGCTTTAAGGATACTATTTTTTTTTCTTACATACCGAACACAAGAAAATAAGCAAGAACCCCACTTACTTTCCCAGAAAACATTTTCCATGGGAAACATTTTCTTCATACCGAACACACCCTAAGAAAGTCTGATCTTTTAATACATTCATACTCCCCTTAGCTCATCCAGATTGACTAGAGATTAGGAATATACACCAACAACTTAATCTACGATCAAGCTAGAACAAAATGCTATGGAACAGTAAGTTTGACAAATTAGATTCAACCCATCATAGCCAAATCTATAAGAGCTGAACTGGGAAAAAAAAAATCAAAGCTTCAATTTTTTTTTTTTTTTTAAAAGACAGAAAATTTCAGATTTCAATTCAAAAAGAATTTTTTTCCTCCACCAATGAATTCATGCCACCAATCATTAACGACAAAATTTCACTACTAAAAATTACCAATTGATACAAGCAATGGGTAGTAAAGAAAAGCACCAAAGCTGAAAAAAAAAAATCTAAGCTTCATTCTTGAAAACAAAGCAAGATTCAGATTTCTACTCAAACAAAACAATTTTTTTCCTTCTACCAATGAATTCATGACACGGATACCAATTATTAACGACAAATTATGACCCCTAATTTCACCAAATGTTAAAACAACAGATTAAATATCATTCGATACAAACAATAAGTTAATTTTTTTGGTACCAACCCGGTGGGAAGATTATCAACATAGGTAATAAGCATATTGAGCAAAATACAAAAATATAATGGGTACAATACTAAAAATCTTCATTAACGATAAAGCTAGGTTCTTGCTAGAGCAAAATGCTATGTAACAGTACGTTTAACAGATTAGCTTTAACACAAATCTATAAGGTCTTAAAATCTATAAAAGCTGGAAAAAAAAATCTAAGCTTCGTTCTTGAAAACAAAGCAAGATTCAGATTTCTTCTTAAAAAAAAAAAAGAAATTACCTCACCAATCATTAACGACAACTTATCCCCGCTAAAAATTACCAATCAATACAAGCAATGAGTAAAAAAGTTAAGGTAAAATAGCACCAAAGCTGAAAAAAAAAATCTAAGCTTCATTCTTGAAAACAAAGAAAGATTCAGATTTTTACTCAAAAGAAACATTTTTTTCGTTCCATCAATGAATCAATAACACCAATCATTAACAGACAAATTATCACCGCTAATTTCACCAAATGGTAAAAAAAAAAAAAAAAAGTTAAAACATTTTTGTACGAACCCGGTGGGTAAATTATCAACATAGGTAATAAGCATTTTAAGCTTACTACCACCTTCAGAAGCAAGACCAGCGTGCATCTCAACAGTCATAGCATCAGCAACTTGTTTAAGTTTTGAATCTTTTGTAACACATTTTTCTTCAAATTCACGAATAATAGCCACAGCACGTCCCCATTTACTTGATTTATGCATACGATGCTTTACTATTAATGTTGCCACTGCACATACCGTTGCTGCCCCAACCACCGCCACTACCACCGTTGATTTCTTCATTTTTCTTTGTCTTGTCCACCCCAAAAAACAAAGAAAAGAAAAGGGTGTTTGTTATATTTTTGTTATGTGAGATGGGATCAGGGGAATTTCAGTAATTTAACGAGTAAAGTGGGGGAATTTAAGGTCAATAAGACACACTGGATGAGGATATATTTACTTTATTTATGACCAATATGGATTTAGCTAATCTTAGGCCCCATTTGGACACGGTTTGAAATCGTGTTTGGACATGCAATTTGAATATTTTAAGGAGTATTTTTTTTTATAGACATAAAAATTTCACAAGTTGTGAAAATTATCGAAACATTCACAATTCTTATACAATCTTAACAAATGAGCAAGTCATAGTTCATACCAAAATTAATTAGCTAATTCATAACAACCGGCTCAAAATTAATACTAGAAGACCTTTCTAAAAATACAACATCAATTGATCAAGTTTTAGTTCCAATAAATAAAACTAAACTATGGGTCTTTTTTTAACAAAATTAAAAGATTGGTAGACATAAATAAAATTTCGTGGAAGTTAATGAGATTGGTAAATGATTAATGAGCGTAATTGTTAAAAATATCTACTAATTTATGGATCTTTTTTTATAAAATATAAACTTATGGGTTAAATTTTATATTTAAAAAAATTGAAACCATGGTTTCAAACCCCAAATTATGCCTTTTTGGATGATCATGATTTGGAATTTGAAACCATGCGTAAAAATGTATATCCAAACGCTGGTTTGAAATCATGATTTCAAAATTCATGGCCAAACGCCTACTTAGCTTTAAAAAAGAGTTACTAATACTAAATAATAAGATTTCATGAATCTTGGCAGATAAAACGACAGAAATATGGTCATTTATGTCTGGTAGTTGGTCAAGAATAGTCTTCAATGTAGATTTAGCAATTTTATTACTTTATGTTCATCAAAATTAAATATATTTTTAGGAATCATGGTAGATAAAATGAGAAAAGTAGTCCTGTATATTTGATAGTTGGTCCACCGGAAAAATGAAAAACAAGAAAAGAAAAAGAAATGAAGTTTGGGGAGATATGTGGTTTTTAAGGACAATAAATAATTAGAGGGCTGTTTTGTGTTTGTGTTTGTTATGAATGAGGTGGGATCAGTAACTTAACGAGAAAAGTGGATGAATTTAAGGTCAATGAGACAGATTGGATGAGGATAAATTTACTCTATTTATGAACAATCTAGATGTAGTTAATCTTAGCTATAAGAAAGAGTTATTAATACTAATAATATAAGATTTCATGAATCTTAGTAGATAAAATGACAAAAATATGGTCATTTATGTTTGGTAGGTGGTCTAAAATAGTCTTAAATGTACATTGAGCAATTTTCATAATTTATGATTATCAAAATTGAGTATCTTTTTTTTTTTTTTTTGGTTATATTAAAATATATAATGATATTTATACTTCATGAAATTGGTTTAACGAGAAAAGGGGAAAATTTAAGGTCAATAGGCAAACTGGATGCGGATATATTTAATCTATTTATGACCAATATAGATTTAGATAATCTTACATTGAAGAAAGAGTCAATAGGCAAACTGGATGCGGATATATTTAATCTATTTATGACCAATATAGATTTAGATAATCTTACATTGAAGAAAGAGTTATTAATACTAAATAATAAGATTTCATGAATCGCGATGGAGAAAGTAACCAAAAAAAAAAAAAGTCTTTTGTGTTTGGTAGTTGGTCTAGAGTAGTCTTAAATGTACATTGAGCAATTTTAATACTTTATGTTTGTCAAAATTAAATACTTATTAATCATGGTAGATAAGATGGCACAAAAATAGTCCTATGTTTGGTAGTTGCTCTAGAATTGTCAAATGTAAATTGAGCAATTTTAATAGTAGTTTATGTTTATCAAAATATAGATTTAACTAATTTAGCTTTAATGACAGTTAATACTACATAATTAGATGACATACTTTGGGAATCATGATAGAGTAAATGACCCAAAAAAAGTCATTTATGTTTGGCAGTTGGTCAAAATAGATCTTAGTTAGATGTATATTGAACAGTTTAATTACTATAAGTTTATTAAAATAATTAACACTTTTGATTTATATTACATTTAAAATTTATAATGATAGTTATATTTCTTCAGCTTAACTGACGTTCACCCGCTTCTCATGAACTAATTCCTTGAAATTAATTATTGGTGTGTTGCTTAAATGTATAAGAAACCAAAAGTATTCAACTTTGATAAATATATACGAAACTATATTAAAATATTATTTTAAATAAATTTTTAAGGAACTAATTTTGTCATTTTTCGATAATATTAACTGATTATATAGTTTATTCATGTAATAAGTAATAGTAATAGTTTAACATTCAAATTTATGGCTAGGATTTGAGATTTATATATTTATATCAATCATATATTCATATGCCATATTTATCCGATTCCGACACGCAGAATTATTTGAAACTAAAAGAAGTAGGAACAGCCAACCTTTTTCTAAATGAACTCGTTACACTTTTATAATTATTTGCTCTCATATTTTGTGGAGAACAACAAATTTGAATCGTTAGATTTTATTATTTTCAAGATTTTATATTTGTGGGATGTCGACATATGAGCAGTCAGCCAAAAAAGTCACTTCCCCCCAATTTGTTGGGAGGGGAGTAGGGCAATATAAGAAATATCTCATCACGTGTCTTTTTTTCTCTCCAACTTCTTGTTTCCTAATTTTGATATTTTGGATATTTATTTGGTTAAGTTGGGTACAAATTGACGATACATAATGTTTTCCTTTGTTTTCTTTTCACTTAAAGAAAATAATACGCTCGGGGAAATCATATAGTACTATTAGGGCTCACATAACCAATTTGAAGGTTAGGCTCACATAACCAATTTGAACTATACATACAAAGCTAAATATTTTAGTGGAGGAGGATAAAAGAGTTATCATCAAATTTCGAACTCTACAAGGACGATCATGGAAATTTTTTTGGTTATAGAAAAAAAGTTGTACAAAAATGTACTCCTATCTATTATTTATTGCTCCAAGCCTCCAACTATAAAAAATTAGAACATAACGTAGAAATGCGTCGAGGTAATGGTATAGTGACATATAAAGCAAAATATGAGTGGGATACACCAAATTTGAGAACTTTTAGGACCCGTTTGACCATGAGAATTATTCTCTTTTTTCCAGAATATTTTTTCACTTTATAGTGTTTGGCCATAATTTTTTTTTAAAATTTTGGAAAATAACCAAAATCTTATTTTTCACTTTTTCCATTTTCTATTTTGGACCTTTACTTTTTTTTTTTTCAAATTTTATTCCAATTTTTTTATGTTGCTCAATTTTTACCCTAAAAGTTCATACAACATTTTTCACCGATCAGAGGCAACTTATGTTGCTGAGTTGCTCTCCACTCCAACAACATTGAACATCATGTGCTAAAAAGCCTCTAAAAGAAAAAAAGCATGTGAGAATTTTGCAATAAAAACATATTTGGAGACTATATTTTTTGTGTACACCAGTAAGCCTTCGATTTGTAGCCTTTTGATGGAAAAAAACCATTAGTTTTGAGCATTCCATAAGCTGATCTCAAGTATAATTGTTATATCTCTCACACTGGTTATATTTATTAATTGTTTTGGGTGGTTTTGTTAGTTTTTAGAAATTTGGGGGCATAAATCATATTTCATATTTAAAAAAAAAAAATACATTTCAACAACCAAATATTATATGCAAAATTATGACCAAACATAACCCCAACTTCAAAAATTCCAAAAAAAAGTGAAATTGTTTTTGGCTTCTAAGGCCAAACGCCTACTTATTAGGCCAATTAATCAAAAGGAAATTAGGGGCGTGAATTCTAATATTATTAAACTCTCATTTTTCTTTGACTTTACTTTTCAGTGTTAGAAAGAAACAAAAAAGAGCCTCTCAACCATTTTTACAACAACCACATTACCAAGCAAAGAGGTTAGACTTTTAAGACCATTTACTTTGACCACACACAACTTGAATGAATACATCGTTGACCTTTTCACAGGCTGGGGAATTGCCATTTTCACGAAAGAGCCTCTAACATTCGCATGACATTTGCTGCTGACTTTATTTTAAGGATCTTACAATATTTTTAATCAGTCAACTAAAAGAATATTCCACTCTTAGCCATAATATTCTGTAGTATGTATATTCAATTTATAATATGTTTATAATATATACACACTGACTATAAACATATTATACAATATTTATACATTAGTTGTATACTCATACTGAATAAAAAGTACAATGAAATAAAAATTAAACTTTTTTTCTTTTCGTTATAGATTTTGTTGGTCTGTTGTGTAGTGTAAAATCTCTCGTAAGGACTCAAGTCTCGGATATCTATCAATATATAGAGATTTTACCTCTATCACTGCATAAAATGATCTTCTTCAATTTCCGAGTTCCAAGGGTAAAACAATGGAACATCAAGTCTTTCATAATCTCAGTGAAAGATTGAATTTCTTATATAATGTCTACTTTTCCTGAAAAATACCAATTGAAGTGAAGGATCTTCATACTTGAGTGAGTCTATGACATGTCCCAAGAAGTGTACCTCCTCCTCCCTAGGGAGCTGGGCTCCCTTATCTCCTTGCATTCCAAATCCAAAAGCAAACATTTGCACTTTTGGCCATATTTTGTACTGGTCTTTAATTTTTTTCCCTCAAGACAAATAATTTTTTTGCGGGACATAAGTTAATACTTTTGCATCATAATATCCTACAAGTTATGCCTCACGTCCCTTCAAAAACTTATGTCCCGCTAGTCAATTTGAAGGACAAAAATTAAAGACCGACCCATTTTGACGTACAAACCATGCAATTTCTTGAATCTTCAGATGCCACACTTGGGCTAGACAAACGAATTTTCATGAAGCCCAAACCCCAACTCCGTCTTCAAAGCTTGTCCAAATCTCTGGACTATTTTTTGCAGCCCATTAAATTTTCGTAAATCGTGCTGACTAGTCCACATGCTCCAACGGTCATATTTTCAGAAGATTTAAAAATTATTATGCTACCTACTCCCAACGGTCATCTTGTTCATTTCCTTCCCTTCCTCAATATCTGTTAATCCCTCACAATTCATATAATACCAAAACTTTTTTAAAGAAAGAGAGGTATTTCTGAAATCAAGAGAAATAAATACTACTATTTGATTATTCAAAGAAATATGGATATGGGTGCTATTCCACTGAAAGAGACTCCACCATTGAGCTCTCCTAAGCCTTCTGCAGTTCCAAATCCTTCACTTTCCGGTATGTTGTTAATCACTATTGTTTATTATTAAGTTCATTCATAAATTTGAGTCTTGAAACCATAGAGTACTCCTTCTTTAACTCAATATTCTCATACTTGGACAATATGTTGTATTCACTGTGAAAGGATATGATTTTGAAAGAAATTATTGAAATCCAAGAATTTATAGTAGCTTTATTCATCACATATTTTTGATAATGTTTCTTTTTTCTGCTCATAGGGTCAAGAGAAACGAATATTCTTTTGCACTTTCTCAAACTTTTATTCTCATATTTGGAAAAGATCAACCCCTAATTGTCTAGAATATCTTATGTTGACTATGAAAAGATACGATCATGAAACAAGTTCCTGAAACCTAAGAATGTATGATAGCTGTATTCATCACAAATTGTCTTATTTTGTTGATAGTGTTTCTTGTTTTCTGTTAATAGGGTCAAGAGAAACGAATGAAAATGAGCAGCCACTTGACCAGAAACCCATGACTACTAAGAATTTCATGTCACCCACAATATCTGCATCTTCCAAAGCTTCAGTTCCAATTAGAAAGAAAATTTTAGCAGAAAGGAATGAAATTTCCAGCTCATTTGAAAGCCTTCCTCCTCACAAATCCTCAAATCTTGGGTCTAAAACAAAATCCCTAAATTCGACCTCTCATCGTTCTGGAAAATTACCTATTTCTTCCTACAGTTATGCCTCTGAATCTGATAATGACCCAGAAAACAACTCAGTTGTTGAGTCCTCATACAAGCCATATGACCCCCTCACTAATGACCTTGGCCCTAGGCCTAAATATCTTCGTTATAAGCCAAATAGGCGTCGTGAGGCCCTTCTTGATCCTCAGAAATGTAATGATAATCAAGGGTCATTGGAGCAAGCTCAAGATTCCTCAAATCTTCCAGAACAAGATAATGTGGAGCCGGAGAACGATGAAGATGTGGTGGATAGTGTTGAGGATGATGATGAAGAAATGGAAGAGGTTGTGGACCGAGAATGGAGTTTGAAAGGGCTCTTTAAACTTCTGCTTCTATTGGTTGTTTTCTTTCTGCCAGGAGCAAATTTATCTTCCACGAACTTTGTGGTGAGTTCAGGTTCTGGCGATATGATTCGCAAGAACATCTTTGAAGCTATTTTCCACGAAATTTACGGGAGTGAAAGTGTAAATGTGGATCAGTTGAGTCAAAGAGACGCTGATTATGAACTTAATGCGGTTGAATTTGATGAAGATATTGTGGGGTTGTTGGAAGTGGAAAGTGCTGAAATGGAAAAAGAAGCTGAGCTACAGGAAGGACTGAGTGCTGATATTGATATTGATCAGGAAAGCGCAGAGGTTGAACTTACTCAGAGTGTTGTAAATGATGATGAAGAGGAGGAAATTATGTCAACAGCTGCTGGTGAATTTACTAGTTCCAATGAAGTGGATGAGGAAGAAGTTGAAGGTTCTGATGAGCAGCTGCAGAAGGATCAAGTTCTCGAGAAGAAGGATCTTAATATCTATCAGATACCACTCAATCTTGAACCATTGCTTGATGACATTTCAAGTGCTTGTGCTACTCATTCACGCTACAAATTTGAGCAAGCAGAAGAAGCTGACAACAAGGTTGAGCAGGTCGAAAAAATCGCTGGAGAAGAAGAAATATCAGAGACAGTATCATCAGGAGTTGAAGAAGTTGACACCGAATTTGAAACCAGCAATCTTGACATTGAAATAGAGTCAGAGAATGCTGAAGTCAAAGAAATTGGACTGAGTAACGCAGTTATTATCATTGGAGTTTCAGCAGCTTCAGTGCTTTTGGCATCTTTGGCTACCATCTATGTTACAAGGAAACCAAAAGCTTCTATTGAAACAACAACTCAAGCTGGAATACTCAACAACCCAGTTATTGCTAGTGTTGAACGAGAAGTACTCTTTGAGAGGAAAACTGAAACTTCTCATGAACCACTGATCCTTGAGAGAACACCAGCCATTGGATCCATTACGCAAGCTTCATCTTTGTGTGGTCCAACGAAGGAAGCATCGAAAGAGATCAGCCACATCAGTGCACCTGAGATTGAACTACTAGGTGAAATGATGGTTGGAGAAGTGAGCAGCAGCTCCCTTAGAAGCTGTGTTAAGAAAAACAGCATGATTGAAGCAGAAGGGAGCAACACTAATTTATCTAAAGGTGTTGTACCTCTTGCTCAGCCATCGGTTATTGATCTAACAGATTCTCTACCACATGGAAGCTTTACAGCTGAAAAGAAGATCTTAAAGAAAAAGGTATGCTACAAAATTAAGTTCTTTTTTCCCCTACTGTTTAAATTCTAATGGAAAGCTACAATCTTTAACTGTTTGCTTCTGAATGCAGGTGGAGAAAGATGGAGAAGAGGTCAAGAAGGTGGCGTTAACGACCCCAGTTAGGAGATCAAGTCGAATTCGAGATCGAATTGGCATGTCCCCTTGAATGAATAACTACTGTGGGGGGTTTTTAATTTGTTGGTCTAGTGGAAACAGCATCTCTGCTGTTTCATAGTATTTGACACTTTGATCTTCTTTCAGTTCAAATTGTAGGGATGATTTCGTAGTTTATCAAGTGCAAGGCAACTAATTTGTAACTTGTAGGAAATGATGAATCTCAACACTCAATGTAGAATTCAATTAATTGATCATTAATGAATATTTTGCTTATCAGAGAGATTGAGGCCACGCTGTCCTTCTAAGAAGACTTAACAATTCAAAAGTTCCTGGGAATGGGGAATGAAGTGCTTATTCTGCTTGGATAAAATGGGTGTGAATTTCTGATGAGATCCAAATGTTTGTGAACGATTAAATAAACTGGCCATAAACATAAAACAGCAAGGGCTAAAAATAAATATACTTCTGCAATAACATATCAAAATTGAAGTATACACAAACTCTCTATCTAAATCTCTCTTTCTGTTGAATAGTACTCTCTCCTTATTTTCTTTTTCATCTTTTGTGGTCCACTTTCTTTGATGAAGGTGGGATTAATAATCCAAAGTTGACATGATACTACAATACCCTAGGTTCTATGAACAGGAACCAGAGGGGGCCTGCTCCTGCTGATAAAACTTGTCTTTCCATTAGTACAAGATGCTGAAAATGATGAGTTCCTTGAGGCTTTCTTCAATATAGTTGCCTTAGGAAGAGTATATGATTTGTAAGAATCTAATCCAGCACCATAGCTCTTGCAAGACTTCATCTTTCTCTTGTAAGGTGATTCTTTCTTGACAAGATCTTCTAAGCTTGTCACTCTTGATAAAGATGTAAAACTCTGTGATTTGCCTTGATAAAACTTTGATAGTCCCCTCCTGCAATTCATAACATCAAAGGTATAAGCTTTTCACCTTCAAAATTTCTCATGATAACACGATTTATCATTTTAAGTTGTAATTCAATCAAAAAACATTCTTTTTCACCATCAAAACTCTTGCAAGTCATAAAGATACATTCTTTTTACTTAAACTCCGTATTCGGTCAAAAATTGCGACATAAAATCAAAGGAGAAGAGTAAGCTTTTCACCATCAAATTTAATCATGATAACAAGATTGATCATTTTAAGTTGTAATTCAATCAAAAAGCATTCTTTTCACCTTTTTCTTTTTAAACTTTGTGTTCAGTCAAAAATTGAGATATAAAACGAAAGGAGAAGAGCACTTACTTGATGGGTAATTGTGACATGAGGGATGATAAGTCATACAAAGCTTCATCAGAATTAGGTGAACATGATGAAGATGCATCATCTGTTGTGTCTAGTGAAGATGAACAAGTAGATCCATTGGAGATGGTTGATCCTTCACCAATGGATGATGAAAGTGATGATGAAGATGAGTGGCTGTTATCATATATCTCACCATGATCTAATTCATGTCCTTCATCTATCATCCATAATTGATGTTGATCTTGATTCTTCATCTGGGTTTCCATGTGAGCAATTTCTTGAAATTGAATAAGCAGATTGAGATAATAATAATAATAATGTTTGTGAGTTAGCAAAAGCTTTGGTTAAATACACATGCAAAGAAAGCATGGGATTGTTTGTGAAGTCTAGGAAGGCATTTATATGCGTGTGGGCATATAGCAGAAGATAATGTGTGGATATAAATTAACATTTACTTTTTGGGACTTTATGACAGCTAAGATACAGACACTTCCGTTACACCCCCAACAAAATAGTGACACATGTAAAACAACAAATGTTGCCCACAGAAATCGTGCGCGGAGCTAAAATTTGAAATTTATGAATTTGAATGTATTAATCTAATCTATACCGCATTTTAATTGCTGACTTTTCAGTTAAGTATTTGTATATATTGAATGAATTATTTTAATACTATAAACACAAGATTAAGCGAAAGTTATTGGGTTCGTCCGAACACATATCAAATATTGTAACTCCATTTCGTATACGTGTCTAAAAGTGAAATAAGGTAGCACAGATATAAGATGGAACATTAGTGTGATAATAGAGGAATTCTTATAATTAATTTGGAATTGAAAATGTGTGTGTGAAAATATATTAGTAGGCCTTATCCTGAGATTCGACGTTATCTTGTCGTATGGTTTGAAATGAATGTCTTGACTTTAAAATTGCACTAAGTTGAAGAGGATAAGCTCTGTGACTATGAATATGATTTCTATATTAGCCATCAGTATCCGAGTCACTAGCTAGGTCCACAAATATAAAAAGCATATTCTTTTTCCTTCTTCTGGTGCTTTTATGATAAGAAACAAGTTGAAGATAAAATCATTGACTGGGAGACATGAGGGTCATTGTTGCATGCCACTTTTCCTACCTACTTTATCTTTTTAAATTTTGAAACCCCATTGATAAAGGGCAAAAAAGATATATCTGAATATTCCATTTGCTTTTTATAAAAAGCCACAAAGTAACACCAATTTCAAGTTCGAGCTCTGCTAAATACGAATTGTCTTTATTATGAAGCGTTTTTATCATGACAAAAGGGGTTGCTTAGATGATAAGCACTCTCCTCCTCTAATCTGAATGTTGTACGTTTTTGGCATCAAGGAAGTAAAGTAGGAGTTCCTCAGAGGGATTAAAAAAAACGCTTTATTCTTAATACGAGACTTTCCGGAACGAATCCAAATATAATCGGATACCCATATGAGTACCATGCACAGGCACGAGACTAAAAGGAAACCAATCCAAACTTCTTATTAAGTACTCAATCAAATAAATATTGTTTAAAAAATTAAAAAATATTAATATTCTTCTAATTTATTCTTGTTTCAATAAATGATTTATCAAATTTTTTAAAAGCCTGAGCAGAAATAAATAGTAATTTGAGGAGAGAAAAGGTAATTAAATAAATACCTAACGATACTTAATGATTTTTTTCGACTACACTTATTTTTTACTTGAGAGTATACCACGAGAGCATGAAATGGGGTGATTTGTTATTTTGTGCTATCTAATAGTGAGAAAATTATGAGTTTTTCAATTTAGGATCAACTAAACACACATGTATATAGGAGTACTAAATAAGGCTAAACTTATATTTCTGAAATGGTCAACATTACAAAGAATTTTAGAAGCTATTATATTATAAATATATATAAAATAAAGAAAACAATAGAAAAGGGGAAAAGGGAGGGAGAGTCAAACATTAGTTTACATAGGAAAGGCGTGAAAGTAGTTACATACTTACATTCGTTAGTCTCCTCATACGGAACATTACTCGAATTTGAAAAGGTCAATATTTTGGGCTTTATTTAAGAAATCCAATGATGTTTCAGCGATTTTTGTTTCCTAACATCTATGTTTCTTCTTCTTCTGCTTCATTCTTTTTTGTTTTCGTAATTAAAAATTTCTGTACCATAGAAAATAAAGTGAAAAGACTATGAGCCCGTTTGGATTGGCTTATAAGTTATTTTCAGTTATTTTGAGTGTTTGACTGGTCAGCTTAAAGTCATTTTGTGCTTAAAATAAGCTTAAAAATAAGTTGGACTACCCCAACTTATTTTTTCCAAAAAAAATAAGTTGGACTATAAGCTGGACTACCCCAACTTATTTTTTCCAGCTTATAAGCTGCAAACAGCTTTAAGCTGTAAGCCAATCTAAACGGGCTCATAAGCCAAAAATAATAAATTAAACTATCTCAACTTATAGGCATAAGCCCATCCAAACAGGCTCAATATATATAATGTAAAGGATATACAGATAAGAATAAAATATGTCTATTCAAAAGTATATCAACACAACTTTGCACCGACCTTATCCATGCACCTTTCTGTTTCTTGTTTTTGTATAATTTATACATTAACGTATGGAGGACAATGAGTGATAAACTCGTAGAAATAGTAGTTAAAGATAAGAAAGAATCGTCGGCTCAATCATGTACTCGCACTGAACTCCCTTTCTCTTATATTTTTCCCTTTGTTGAAGCTTCTCATTTGAAAATTTTCAGACCAACCGGAGACCTGAGATAGATTTTCCTTGCGAACATTTTCAGTCGAGCTCGTCACATGAGATTTACCTAGTGCGATTTACTTCTTTTATGTGATTTGCAGGCTATGACACAAGTGCGGGTTTACCGAGAGGGTACCTAAAGATGGCGGTTGTGGGTCCTTGTTACCAAAAATTCAGACCGCCCTTTTGTTTTTATTTTATAAATTTTTTGAGATTATCCCCAGCTTTCTTTCCCTACGACATACAACATAACCACGCAACGCAAATAAAAGGAAGATAACTATTAACGTCTTCTCCTCATAAAGTAAAAGGTAATCGTTTGCCTTGCGCGTTTACTAGATGCAAAATAATTGAGTAGTTTATCATATTGAGTTTGTTAAAAAACATAATGTTCAAAATTATTGATTTAAAATATGAGAAAGTTGGAAAAGTTGAATAATTACAAGAAGTCTAGAAAGATTTGATCAGATCAAATGAAAGAAGATAAGCTACAAATCACTCGGTTTCAAATTGAATAGTCAAAATTGTTTGGCTTGTGTCAACATGATATCTACTTTTCTAGAAATGAAACTTTTCAATCATATAATACTTTCAAAATGTTATATTATACGTTTAAGGATTTCCCTTATTTTTCCCCTACTCTATTGATAAAAATTGAAAAGTTCACAGTGACCTTGCCAATTTCCTAGAAGGTTACTACACATTCCAAATATTATTCAACAATTTTCTTAATTTTTGGAAAATTCATACTAAGAAATTCAATTGAAACTTATTGGATAAGTAGTTTCTATTACCTCTAAATTGAATTGTTGGAGAGAGAAATTATTTAAGAAAGAAGTCATATATTTTCTGGATTGATAAAAAAAGATGTTCAAAATTAATCCCCTAAATATTGATTATTTTTTAAAATTTTACTGAAGTTAGAGCTCTATTACGGATTACGGGTAAAAGTAAAATCATTTTCTAACGATAGGGAAGTAATATTACACCAAAAATTGAAATGTGAACCAAACTCAAGTCAACTTTATCCCATGTTCTATTTGACACAAGGGATAAGACCAATTGCCTAAGTTCATTATAGACCACAAAACTTTTTGTCTACAAAGGAAAAGGATTAACCTGGACCGATATTATCAATAATTCTTCTATGTTTAGCACCACATGAGCTGCAGACACTACAAGGAACAATTAGAAGAAGAATTAATGATAGGGAAAAAACAACATAGAACGTGATGGGCGCCCATTTAATCACGTTGAAGGCACATGTATACTTTCTTCCCAAACTTCCCTTAGCAGAACATCCAAATATATTACTCCTTCCTTCCATTTTACGTTTACGTAACAGTTAATCCGTTTTATGAATAATACTATCAATTTTATATATTTAAAAATAATTTTATTTTAAACTTTCTGTTTTGTTTTTAATGTTTAATGTCATACTTTTATAACATAACATGTTTATTACTATAAATTTCAAAAGTCTTTTTGCTTGTTTAAGTTTTGTGACGGATAAAATCATGCCACATAAATTGAAACAAGAACATTATCTCGGTCCTCCATTTGAACAATAACTGCAATGTGAACGTTGACTCGATTATGAAACGGTAACGATTAAACGTTATGATGAAGTGGTAAGTACTTATTAATTCTTAATCAGTTACTCTATTTGACATTTTCTAATATGAATTCGAATTAGTCAAACTAAAATAGGTATATGACACCGTAAGCGGAGAAAAAAAAAGTGATAAAGTTACGATGGGGACGAGCACGAATCCGCGACTTTTGTAGCACAAAAAAAAAGTTGAACCAAACTAGCGCAAAAAAAAAAAAAAACATTACTAGGTTTCACGCTCTAAATTAGCGCGTGAAAGGACCAAACTGCAAAAATGCAACTTTGGCCTTTCACGCACGAATTTCATGCGCGAAGGAGGTTTTTTTTTTTTTTTTTTTTTTTGGTGTTACCTTTCAAATAACTTTTTTTCCATACTTTGGGCTCATGTTTCAAAACCCCAAAATATCAATATTTTATATAAAACTTAATATCTTTTTTTGCGTACAATAATGTCGGCTCATTACATCAAGTCCACCTGAATGTTTGGATCGTCGTTTTAAGGGTTCTAAAGTGCCCTGAAGTAAGTTTTGAAACTTGTCATATTTATAGGATTTTGATTTAAGTATTTTATTATATTTGAATGTACAAATATAAATATTTGATTTAATAATAATTCATCAAATACGAGAGGTTTATACTAATTAAAAAATAATTCATTCCATTTAATTACAATAATAATTCAAAGCAATACAATAATAAATTACAATAACAATACAATCTTCAAGTTCTAGAGGCTCTATTACTTCGAGACGTGCTTGTACTACCACAGCCTTGTTGCCCACACGAACGCTTGTCATGGCCATATTGCTTACATATAGAGCACTTGCGAGAGTAAGTTCTTTCACTAACATCCATTTGATTGAGTCTACGACTCCGTGAGTTAATGCCCAATTTCTTGATGTAATCCTTGTTAACAACCATCGAAAACGGCTCGTTTGGCCAATAAGCTTCATTACCAAGTGGGTGGAATTGACCGGAATATGCTCTAAGGTAACTGTGGACCTTGTATTCCCCCGCCACATAACTTGTTACCGTTTTTCTCATTCTCTCGAAGCACTTGACAGCATGAGAACACGGCATGTGGTACGTCTGCCACTTACCACAAGTGCATGTTCTTGTTGCCTCATAAACGGTATGCACGTTTCCACCCTTACCGTTGTAATAACCTGTCCTAACTTCATACACATGTTGAATTTGGGTCATACTCGGTCATTTGGTGATGCTCACTTTTTTTTCTATAATGCTCCATATTTTTGAAGGGCTTTGGCATCCATGTCCCACCGTCGGCTAATATCGCTCTGGCCTGCCTTGTCCTAACAACAAATCGCTCCACAACCTCCTTGAAATTCATTCTCACCATTGCTATGACAGGTAGTCCTCGAGCAGATTTCAGCAAGCCATTAAAAGACTCTGAGCTGTTTGTTGTGAGCATGCCCCATCTTTTGCCTCCATCAGCATGAAGCGTCCATTTTTCAACTTCGAGCTTCATCAACCAAACGTATGCGGGTTCACTCACTGCCCTGATCAGATCCATTTTTGCAGCCCATTTTCGTTGTTGATGCTCCATCGCAGCCCCCCACATCAATTTGTTTAGAGTGCCATTGTGAAACTTTGATTGCAAATTTTCCTTCAAGTGCCTTAAACAATAGCGATGGTAAACAAAGGGAGGCTGCCACCCCGGTAAATTATCCATATTGTGCAATATGCCTTTATGACGATCAGATAGCACGCATATGCCGGTACGATCCTTAATAACATGAGTTTTCAAATGGGTCAAAAAGATCCCCCATGTGTTGTTGCTCTCGTTAGCGGCAATTGCGAAAGCAAGAGGAAATATTGACCCATTGGCATTCATTCCTATTGCAATTAGGAGCTTGATGTCGTAGGCACCATATACATGCGTACCATCTATGGATATCACTGGTCGGCAGTGAGCAAAACCATCAATGCATGGTTTGAATGTCCAAAATACGAAGTTGAAGATTTTACCCTCTATAAGCCGCCACTCTACAACAGTACCATTATTAAAATGTTGTAGAGCTGCCATATACCTTGGCAGCGATTGAAAATAAGTATGCCAATTTCCATAACCATCTCAAAAGCGCGTCTACGCCCGAGAAATCCCTTTCTGTTGCTTATAGTTTTACTATATACGGTTTGAACGTTTCGAATACAATCTTTGATGAGGAACCTGCACAAGTTTAAACAAACAACATTTAGTAATGATCTTTCAATTGATATAAGACATATAATGTACTAGGTAGGATAAGTTACCTTGGCGTTTCGGCAATGTCTTTAAGTAATACTTGAGCAATCATGTTTGTATCTAAATTATAATGATCTGGTCTATTTTATTCCATATCACAAGTGTGTCTTTCGCGGAATTTTGTGATAGCCCACATACCATCAGGCTTAACAATTCCTCGAAGCAACCACTGACAGCCTTGATACCCTCGTCTACAAACTAGCCTCCATATCTTTGTCTTTGACTGATCAACCTTAAACTCCCTCATGTCCTTAAAATAATAAATTTTGACAGCCCGTTGCAACGCCTTTTTGGATGCGAACAACATTCCATTTGCAAGGTAGCATCGATCTTTGTTGAGACCCCTTGGTTCAATCCAGGTTGTTAGGCGACTACCATCATCTTCTCTTGTGAAGACAAATGCATCATCACGACCATGCAGGCTGTCAAGATAAGGGATATTGTTAGAATACCACTGAATTGGGCTTTCAGAAGTTGGGTTTTCAGCCATCGGTGGTGGTGCATTGGTTCTTGTTGGTTTTGGCTTTGAGGAATATTGTTGGTCATACCAACTTGAACATCATCATCATCTTCATCATCGGTTACCTCTGCATTATTAGCTATTTCATCGTCATCACTTGATGATGACTCATAATAATTAGGAAAATCTTCATTATCAAGTGCATTCATCCTCCTACACGAAAAATAACATATTTTAAATACCAACATCATATATATATATATATATATATATATATATATATATATATATATATATATATATATATACACACACAGATAATTTAATATCAAGGTGATGAACTTACTATTGTTCATAAGCGCTGTCATGGTGTGGAGAACGATCAACTCCACCGAATTGAGAGGATTGACCAACATCCATATTTGGTACCACTGGCAAGTTTTGAGAATGGTTCCTATAAAGATTTGAAAACTGGTTATTTACCAATTCATACAACAAACACGTGCAACTACACATAATAATAATATGAAAAATTCATATTTACCAATTTTCATTGTAAGCTTGATTAAATTGCTAGCTTAGATTTTCCAGCGGCACTTGACCACTCAAAATGCCTCCATAAGAACTAAAGTCCCCATAAATGTTACCATGAATAGGCTGGACTTGAGGGACTTCTTCTCGAGGTATCTTTTCAACATACATCTCAAGAACATTAATGAATACTAAATCACGATATTCTTCCGGCGATCCCAAAAAATCACTCAAAGATTCATCATCGTTGATATTGTGCATGCCATAATGCACTACACCGTTTGATATTGTTTGTGGATATCTGCCAGTTAGTGAGATTCCAAACTCAGTGGGTGTAGTTTTCATTCTTTTGTGCATGTAACTGACTAGTGTTTCATAATTTAAAGTTGTTGAAAATTTAACATGGGCTTTTGGTTTGATACTATAACGAATGGAGTTATTGTCCTCGACGATATCTCCATCCCAAAATAGTGAAACCTTAACAGTTGAAGCATTTTGAGACATTTTTTCTATGAAGTTTGATTTTTTTTGAATGACTTGTAAGACTTAGACTTATGAAGTTGATGAGTTTTTCACTCGTCAAGCCTTCAACTTAAATAGATTCCGGAAATTGTTATGCGTGGTGTGTTGTCAAATCAACACTTACATTGCACATTAAAATGGTGTGCAATACAAGTCGTGTTAAAATGGTCAAATAATGCAGCAATGTATTGTCAAATCAAGACTTTATGATTCCTGAAATTGTCATGCGTGGTGTTACATTGCGCATTAAAATGGTGCGCAATACAAGTCGTGTTAAAATGGTCAAATAATGTAGCAATGTATTGTCAAATCAAGGTTTTATGTGTCATAGATTCCTGAAATTGTCATGCGTAGTGTGTTGTCAAATCAATACTTACAGTGTGCATTAAAATGGTGCGCAATACAAGTCGTATTAAAACAGTCAAATAATGCAGCAATGTATTGTCAAATCGAGGTGGCAGGTGAGGGAGGCCTTTTCACGCACGAAATTAGTGCGTGAATGGATAAAAGGCTTTCGCGCACAGTTTCTGTGCGTGAAAGGTTAATTTTCCTGAAAGGTTAAGTTTTTTCACTTTCACGCACAAATTTAATAGGTTACTTTTTTTTAACCTACTAAAATCACGTTTTTTTCAATACGTCGCACGAGTTATTATTAAGATAACTAATTATCATTAAGAAAATAATAACATATGAACACTTTATTTACAACATTCACAATCTCAGGTCCCACAAGTGGGAGCCTTTAGAGTTCGGCTAGGCCTAAGGCTAACCCCACCACCACCACCACCATCATCTCCATCACCCTTCCTCCTCTTAATCTGTACATGCTCTATGACATGATCATCCTTGCTTCCCTTCCTTCCCTTCTTTCGACCCGGACCCCGGTTCATAACATGCTTTCTATGGGAAATGGCGGTGGGCGGTGGGGCCGGTTCATAACATAGCTCCTCGTCAATCTCATCAGGAGATGGGTCCACAGGCGCAGAGGAATGAACCTGAAATAACATATAAACAATTTAATTTAGATTTATTCTAAAATGAACCTGAAATAAATAAATAATTAATAAATTATTTTATTTTATTGTAAAAATCGAACCTGTGTGTCGATGGCCTCCTGAGATGCCTGGAGAGAGGGCTCCTGAGCTGGCTCCTCAACGGTCTCTTGAGTGGGGCCCGGTGCAGGAGATGGGTCCACAGGCGCAGAGGAATGAACCTGAAATAATATATAAACAATTTAATTTAGATTTATTCTAAAATGAACCTGAAATAAATAAATAATTAATAAATTATTTTATTTTATTGTAAAAATCAAACCTGTGTGTCGACGGCCTCCTGAGATGCCTAGTGAGAGGGCTCCTGAGCTGGCTCCTCAACGGTCTCTTGAGTGGGGCCCGGTGCAGGAGATGGGTCCACAGGCGTAGAAGAATAAACCTGAAATAATACATAAATAATTTAGATTAGATTTAACCTGAAATAAACAAATAATTAATAAATTATTTTACTTTTTGTAAAAGTCAAACCTGTGTGTCGACGTTCTCCTGAGATGCCTAGTGAGAGGCTCCTGAGCGGCCCCCAGTGCAGGAGATGCAGATGGTATCGTATCAAACACGAAGTCCTCAAACATGGAGTCGTCGAAGTGCAGATGTAGGCCACCCTGTAGATCACGAACCGACCGCTCACCCTGTGGATCACGAACTAGTGGATGTGGAAATGAAGGCCAGGGCACATAATCTGAAAAAGGGTCCAGCGTATACAGAGGTATCTGTGAAGTCGACGGCCACCAACTCCTCGGCGACCACGACCACCTGCTGCCCCAGGTGGGGCAGCGGGAACACGCTCATGGAGACGTTCAAAGTCATGTGCCTGTCTCATACCAGTCTCGGCAAGCTCAATCATCCGTGTTGCTTACTCCGCCGTCTCGGGGGCCTCTGTACGGGCAGTGCTCTCATAGCGCATCGTCTGAACGGTCCGTACCAGCGCCTCGTACGCTCCTGCGAGAGCTACATATCCCAGGCCATCTAGACGATGCCTAAAGGGGTTGCCAATAATGATGCGAGTGATCCGCATGTACCACTCCATGTACACATGGATCGGAGTGTCATGTCCGACCACCGCTAGGCTCGTCATCCTCACATCCCAACTCTGGACCTGCTGCTACATATCGAGTCGCCATGCATCATCGACGCCCGCACGCTCGTCCCTCGCATAATGGTCATGCTCCTAAACCGTAGCCGTGGGTATATTCTGTACATACCCAAACTGCCGTAACACGCGGTCGGGCGCGTGATACTCAACGATATCCATATGTATCAATGGACACCGCGACATCCACATGTGCTGACCAACCCTACAAAATATGATCATACGACGTCCATATAAAAGCCTGTAAAAAGAATTGAACTAGTTAAATTTAAAAGACTAAAATAGTAGCTATGTGGTCTAGCGTGTGGATCCAAAATATGAACATACCGTCTGCGCAGTCATGCGGTCTAGCTGATCCCTAAACGGGAGAAGGCTGTGATGCGTCTCCGCACGTCGGCGTACGCCTCGCGACCATCTCCGCGCGTATGGCATCGACACAGTAAGATAGTCAGTGGAAGGGTGAGCTGGGATGGGCTGAAAAGGTCTCAACCTAGTCCACAACTATATCTAATATAGTCATTTAAAAAACATTTTATCAGTCGTCGTTTTAAAAATATATATTTTGTGTTTAATTACACACACTTAAATATATTACCTGAAGGAGCGAGCAAAATGCAGGGACCTCTACCCTCGTGCCCATAGAACATCGGCATAATCCTCGATACATGTAGCCTAGCACAGCAGCGCCCCAACTATAACATCCTATCTCGGCGAGATCGTCGATATACCGAAGATACCTCAAGCTCAAATGCGAACCCGAAGTGTTCGGGAACAGGATGGCCACGAATATGATGAGTAGGTATAGACGCGCGCGTCTGTCAACATCAGCCTGAGGCGTGTCCTCTCCAATCGGATGCTGCATGTCTGTGAGGCGCAAGTGAGCGTAAAGGGTCGACAACAAAAGCCGACTCTGGCTGGAAATGTGACCATCCAGAGCTGCGAAACCGGTGAGCCTAGTCAACTCATCCCGGTAAGGCGGAAACACAGGAGGCTCCTCAATATACAATGGGCGTCCATCAACCTGTAGCCCATAAATGACCTCCACATCCTGAAGGGTAATGGTATCCTCACCGGTGCGGAGATGAAATGTGTGCGTCTCCGGTCGCCACCTCTCAATCAATGCCGTCACTAGCGACCTATCGTGCTGTACCGGACCAACTTCGACGCACCGGTAGATACCGCCTCGACGTAGTATATCCAAGACACGAGGATGTGGGGGGCGAGCAGCTAAGATCTCCCATGCTGAGTCCCCTAACCGGGTACGGACCTGAGACTCAGGCTGCAGGTCAGATGTCCTTATATGTTGCGACCTATGCTCGGGCTGAAGATACAGTAACTCTCGGTTGAAGGGCCCCGGATCAAGAGGGTGGTGATCCATCTGTTTTACGCATTTTAAATCAATCATTAACAAGTAGTATTAGTTATGTAATCTTTTATCAAAAAATTTATTAAGGATTGTGGTGACCCATCTGTTTTACGTATTTTAAATCAATCATTAACAAGTGATATTAGTTATGTAATCTTTTATCAAAAATTTTATTAAGGATTGTGGTGACCCATCTGTTTTACGTATTTTAAGTAAATCATTAACAAGTAATATTAGTTATGTAATCTTTTATCGAAAATTATATTAAGGGTTTTCATTCCTAAGCTACGGGTTGTGAATCCTAAACTAAGGATTTTCAATCCTAAAATATAAAGATTAAAAATTAATAAGTCAAATAATTAACAATTAGTTAGCATACAATTAGTATAAATAATTAATAAATAAAAAATTAACTAACCAATCAAATAATTAACAAGTTATTATCATAAATTTAATAAATAATCAATTAAGTAACTAATCAAAAAATTAATAAATTATTATCATATATTTAAAAAATAAACAATTAATTAACTAATGAAACAATTAAGAAATTATTAACAAATAAACAATTGGCTTAGCAAAAACTAAATAAATAATTAGCCAGTCTAACAATTGAAATAGCTAGTCTAACAATTAATAAATACTTAAGTCGCTAATCGAACAATTAAAAAATACTAAATAAACAAGCAATAAATAATTAACTAATTGATAATACATAAACAAATTAAAAAAAAAATTAAAGGGGGCAGTCGCAGTGGGTGCGGACTGCCCAACAACGCGCAAAAAAAATGCGCAATCCACCATAGATCCCTCCCACCATACCTAAGGTAATAATATATTTAGCAATGTAATAAAAAATTCGTAGTAAAATACCTTGAATGAAGGTGTTTTTGAGTTTTCAAAATGAGCTCCGCGCCGCTCTATTCAAAAATCTAACCTTAGAAACTTGTTCCTACACTTCAATATACCAAGAATATTGAGTTTTGGATTGAAAAACAACAACAAAATAGCGTTTTGGGGGTTGGGGACCACCTGAAATTGCCGTTAATGGCGGGTGGGGGTGTCACTGTCGGGTCTGTGGTGGGGAAGGAGGGGGCGGCTTTTTGTTGCCCTCCTTCACGCACTAAATTCGTGCGTGAAAGGCCCAAGTTGCATTTTTGCAGTTTGGTCCTTTCACGCACGAAATTAGTGCGTGAAAGGCCCAAGTTGCATTTTTGCAGTTTGGTCCTTTCACGCACGAAATTAGTGCGTGAAAGGCCCAAGTTGCATTTGTGCACTTTGGTCCTTTCACGCACTAATTTAGTGCATGAAACCTAGTAATGTTTTTTTTTTTGCGCTAGTTTGGTTCAACTTTTTTTTTTTGTGCTACAAAAGTCGCGGATTCAGACAAGCACTTGATTTGCGACAATATTGCCCGTCAGCCTCGGCTGTCCTGGGCCATAATGGGCTTGGGCTCAGACTCCCAACTTTCCCAACGTTCCTGTGTCGTTTCTCTCTTGGTGCTGGATACAACATCATTTTTTTTGCACGGAGTGTTCTTCAAATGCACTGGTCTTTAATTTTTGGTGTCCCTTTTATCTAATACTATGATGTTTGGAGTTCGAACTCTGGTTCAATAAAAAAAAAAAATCGAGCCAAATTTAGGCCTTAAGGCAGAGTTTTGCCTTGAGGTATAAGACAAAACTCTGCCTTAATGCCTGAGGTAGAGTTTTGGCTCAAAAGTCTACCTGATTAGGCAGAGTTTAACTGCAAACTCTGCCTGAAGGTAGGGCAGAGTTTTGTAGGCGGCAATCTTGTGAATTTTTTTTTTTAATTTTTGACTGAGCGGGGGTTTGAACCCTAAATCAAGGGGTTCTAACGAAGGACAAAAATTAAAGACCACCAATTTAATGGGAAAAAAATTAAAAATCACCCCAAAATAAGGGCATTCCTGCTAATTGCCCATACAACATTGCCCTTTTGGGCTTGATCCATTTCTCATGTGCATATTGCAGGGTCATTTGCACTTTTGGTCCTATTTTGTTCTGGTCTTTAATTTTTGGTCCCTCAAGACAAATAATTTTTTTTGCGGGACATCAATTTATATTTTGACATTATTATATTTCGCAAGTTATGTCTCGCACCCTTAAAGAACTTGGGTAAACTTATGCTCTGCTTGGACTAAATTAAATTTTGAAGGACCAAAAAAGTAAAAATCAGTCCATTTAAAGGCCAAAATTAAAGACCAGTCCATTTGAAGGAAAACCGTGCAATTTCTTCTACATTGAACCCACGCTATTGTACATTTTCATTCGTGCTCCTCTTAATCTTTCAGCTAGATCCAACTTCGCTTAAAATGGCTTACTTGATCGATCAGTACATAATAATTAAGAATCAGTGGCCATTTTTGTTTTTCATTCAGGACCTTAATTTGTCACGACATGACGAATTCCTGAAGATTGTTTTCAGCTTACCGGTCAAAGTGGTACTGAAGTTTTTGCCGAAAACAGCTATCCTCTCATCGCACCAAGGCCATGTGGACAGGTACTGTCTTTCTTGGATTTCTTCTACTCTGTATGTCTTGATTTGTTATTACATGAATATTCATCACACTATAATGAAATTAGTGATCTAAAACATAACCATAATAAGAAGTCTTAAACCTGTGATAAATTTTCATACATGTTTATATTTTGAGACATAAAGTTATTAATTACAGTATATTTTATTTTTCTTCAGCTATGACTTCGGTGATTTTCCAAAGTGGGAAAATAGCCATGTATCCTCGTAATTAATAAATTTGAGGCTTCAAAATTTCTAAGCCTAAAATAAGCGCTTTACTTGCTTGAAGGAAAATCAAACAAGTGAATCATGACATGAAGATGTATAGTGCAAAATTTGGTGGCTTCCAACAATACAAAATGAAAACGGAAAAGGGCCAAATATACCCCTGTACTATGAGAAATTTTTTATATATAACCCTAGTTGTACTTTAGGTTCAAATATATTCATGCCGTTATACTATTGAATCATATATATCCTTCATCCATTAAGTTTGTCTAAGGTGAACATCCAATCCTATGTGACACAAACATTTGATGAGTTGGATATCACGTGGCATGCCACCTGATCCCCCCAAACCCATTTTACCCCTCCCCTCTATGTGTTCTTCCACCATTAAAATTTCATTCCCCTCCGCCAAAATTGCCACCATTACTTCAAAAACACAAATCTCCTCTTGGAGGCAGTTAATCGTCAATAAGCAAAATAAGAGCACTCCACTATGAGCTGAGAACAGATATGCTGAAATAATTCTTCCCTGGAAAGTAAAACATACTTAAATGGAAGACGGGCAATATTGACCAAACCACTAAAATCTGCATTGAGTGACCCTCAGAAAGCAGTATTAAAAGTCAAAAGGAAAAAGGTTGGCAAATACTGCTAAGAACAGTAGTTTGAGGTCTCCTGTCTCGCACACATTACAAGCTCTTGGAAAGAAAATGTCACTCTACCACCATCAAATATAGCTCCGGATATTGATCACCCAAACACCAAATCCTTAGCCGAGCGATTTTTTGCAAGAAAAAAGATAATAAAATACTCATCATTGAGGTAAGCAGGAAAAGCTAATGACTAGTTGACCTTTACAGAGCAAGACGTACAAGAAAACAAAGTAATTAGTTTCATAATTCAAGCTATGCAGGGAATTGGAGAAAGCGTTGTGGATTGGATTTGGCGGTAATGGTGGTAATGTTGGTGGAGGGGAACAAAATTTTAGTAGTGGAAGAACATATAGAGGGTAGGAGTAATATGGGTTAGGAGAGCTAAGGTGGCATGCCACGCGGCATCCACCTCATCAAATGTCAGTGCCACGTAGGATTGGATGTCCACTTTGGACAAACTTAATGGAGGAGGGGTATATTTGATCCAATAGTATAACGGTAGGGGTATATTTGAACTCAAAGTATAACGAGGGATATATTTAAACTTTTTCTCATAGTATAGGGGTATATTTGGCCCTTTTCCGAAACGAAAAACTCGATTAGGTTTATCTAGTGATTGTCCATTTGAGTGATATGGGTTTATTGTTGTTGCTGAGTATGCCCATGTTAAAACGAAACGCACAACTTTTGTATTCATTCAGGTGCGCATATTCTACCTACTTAAAATTTTTGTCGATATCATAGCAACAAATACAAATTGTGAATTACTAAGCACAATTGATATGAATTAACTGCACCTTCTCATTTCAACACCCTTTTGATCACAGAAAAAAAAAGCTCAAAATAAATAGAGATAGGAGTGTAGAGAGGAACATTTTTCAAAAATCAAAACCAAACAAATATCATGACATTTTGAAAGAGAGACCCGGCCCAAATTTGAAGTGGGTGGTTAGTTTCAAGTTTCAACTAATGTAGTACATTGGATCCGGCAATTTGAAAGTGCGCAAACCAACAAAGTCACCAAGCAGATCACTCCACTGGTCTCCTATGTTGCCAACAATTCTGTATCCAGCTTTCACCAACTCCGCCCTTTTCCCTGACTTGTATGTTACTGATGATCCCGTATCATTTGCACCCCTGCACCCACAACATTATATTATTAGAATCATTAAAAAAAAAATCTTAGGTTCGAGCCATGAATTAGTACACTAGTTTACAAGTAAATTTCTTGGCACTAGTATAACAGTGCTTACTTTAAGATGAGCTTAATCCATGAATGGTAGCCAACTTTCTTTAAATTGGCAATCCTTATTTGTCTGAATTCTTCCTTTGTTCCAGTAATAAATACTGGTTTAATACCCATAGCCAATAAAGTTCTATACAGGAATAGAGCACCTGGTACTGCTGGTGCTTTTCCTTCTCTCGTCCACTCGTCAAATTTCGTCCCATTGAATTTTATTGCCCTGATCACAATTAAATGTACACTTTATTTGTCAAGTACTTGATTTTTGTTTGTATCTGAATGCCTGAATCTAAACAGACTAAGTTACGTTGTATACCAAAAATTAACACATTTTTAATAAATCGACAAGTTTAAACAGGCTGAGTTATGATGTGATTGCTGACTTGACTCAACAAATTAAGGACCCGTTTGACCATGATTTTTTTTTTTTTTTCAGAAAAATTATTTCACTTCATTAGGAAAATTATTTCACTTCATTTGAAAATCAGCGTTTGATCATAAAAATTTTAAATATAAATACAACTTGAAGTTGTATTTGAAATTTAAAAAACAATTAAAATCTTATTTTCACTTTTTTTCAATTTAAACAATCAAATATTTTTTGTAAAAAAACTTTAACAAAACACAACTCCATCTTCAACTTCAAATCCAAACCCCAACATTCCAAATAAAGTGAAATATATTTGGTTTTCATGGCCAAACGCCTACTAAATTCGATTAGAAACTACGAAAATTGTTTAAGAAAATATACATGAACGTTACATTTTTTTTTAAAAAGGTAAAATAAAGATGAAAGTATGGTTGAGTCATGTTAATTAGGCGTATTTATTCATGACTCATTAGTTGACACAAGCAAATTTGGATGGGTTGGATCAATGACCATTTATTGATTTAGTCCATTTTAACCCAACACAAAACTTACCCAAAGGCAACATCAGAACGAGCATAATAAGGTAGGTTAGAGAGAGTGGTTTCATCAATATCAAAGACCCAAACATCCTTGCCATCTTTGGCAATTTTCAGGGTCTTGGCGTATTGAATAGCCGCGACGACTACGTTATAGCAGTCGTCGCGGTATTGCTTGCCAAGCATGTAGTGCCCCACGTAGCCTTCGCACTGAAGGGGCACTAATTTCCAATCATGAAAATTATTGGTCTCAACCGCCAGACGCCAGCTCACGCAGTTGATTTGTGCCAGGTGGCGGCCCCCGGACCCGGTTTTCGGCCTCAGTGGGTGGATTTGGTTGGGAATAGAGTCTATATGTGATGCTTTTGCAGCTATTGCTGCAACAGAAATGAGGAAGAAGAAAATGAACCTCATGTTGTTGGTATGTTATGTACTGTAATTAGCAAGTAATGTTGATTTTTTATTGGTCCTTTATATAAAGTTTTGAATTGACACTCCTTTCATCTCGTGACAAGTTAGTGAATCACTAGCACTTCTTCCACGCGCTATCGCTCTATTCTTTGGTACGCGGACTGAATTATTGGGATTATAATTCTAGAACTAATTTATTCGATCTTTGAGGTGGGATAAAATAATCCCAAAGTCAATGGAATAAGGTGGATATCCTACTATAAGTTTGGACTTCCTTTTATACTCTATTTGTTAGAAGGTATAAATTAATACCACGATAAATTTATACGTTCTACCAAACATGATACAAAATTAATCCCAAAATTAGTGATGGCATATCCACCATATACCGTGCACCAAACGACTTATTCTTTAATATAAACTAGTCATTTTTTTTTAACTGTAGTGTTCGCGCCAGCTTGCGCACACCTATTCAACGGGATACTTGTCACCTCCCACCAACAACATGTATCAGGTAAGTCTGTCCATCAAAATTAGAACAGATGAGAAAAATCACCTAAGTGTTTTTGTCTTTGTCGGAATGTGAACCTGAAACCTCATGGCTCACGGTTCTCAACCCACTTGTCTAGAAATAGATATTTTTTCTCTTAATAGATGAATTCCCCCGTTATTAATATACATATTTTTAGTTTTATATTTTATCCCGCATAAAATAATAAGTGAATTCTCACCTAGCTGCCAACCAAAGGCTGCATTAGTTGTGTTGCCGATTATTTTTCTTTATGAGGCAAATCAAATCTTGTATATAGTAGTCTATCAAATCTTGTATATAGTAGTCTATATTATCTTCTGCAAGATGTCGAGATCAATTAGTTTTTCACTGATGCATTCATTTCATTGTTGAAAAAGTTTTGTCCGTCCGTATGGAAAAACAAAAATAGTAAGTTCATATATTGTACGAGGGACAAAATGTTCAAATTTGAACATGAAATGAGACACTTTCTTTTTATTAAAAGGATGATTCATTTGGGAGGGGGGGGGGGGGTTATTTAAAAAAAATTAGCCGGTGTCTGTTTAGCACAGAGACTCATGATTAAATTAAGCATGATAGCGTTGAAGCTTTATTTTTGTTTAAAAATGATTGGAATGTACATTTTATAAAATAATGTGCCACTTGCGTTGAAGCTTTATTTTTGTTTAAAAATGAATAGAATGTACATTTATAAAATAATGTGGCACTTATAAACTAACAAAAGGAAAAAATGTCATTTCCTCATCACATAAGTTTTTGGAAAGCAAAAGGGTTTAATTATATTAAGAAAAGTCATTAATTCTCTTCATATTTTCTTTGTAGTTTGTATATCTTAAATGAAAATAACATATACTTGTCACACCCCATTTTAACCCGGAAGTTAAATCAGGAGTACAACGTATTGGTGATTCCTGTTTATTTGTTTAAAGAGTCGCCACCTAATTAATTTAACGGTGAATTAGGACACCAAGATGTTAACTAAGGTAAAGTTAAAACTAAACCTTCGTTAATAGTCTGCTCAACCAATGTGATTCTAGGTAAGGGCTCTATATTATCCTAAAGGGAAGGGGTTAGACATCCTTTAAAATCCGTTAACTTACGATTATCCGGCCAACTTAGATTAATTAATTGAGAGTAAAATATAATGTTTAAATTTTAAAATGGAAAATAGTATTAGTGAAAATAAGATTTACAGAAAATATAATATAAAAGAAAACTTAAAATGCCATTTTTTTTAAAATAGGACTGATAAATATTGCTAAGACTTTAAATGAAAGTAATAATGATGTCGTTTGAAATAATACTTGTAGAAAATATGATGTATTGCATAAGAGAAGATTTTAAAGGCTATTTAAAATAAAACTTGGATATGCTAAAACCTTGAATGAAAATGTAATAATGTTCTTGAAAATAAGACTTGCAAAAATATAACTCGCTATAGCAGAATGTGAACTTTAGACAAAATTTGTATTATATCAATATGGTGATGTAAAATACCTAAACTTATTTTCTTTAAAATGTGATGAATAGGGTATGAGTTTTCGTTCTTTTATATTAACTATACTTGGCTAAAAGAAGTAGATTATTGGATAAACTTTGAAAAATTATTCATAGAATGTATTTGAACTTATATTTGCATATTAGTGATGTTTTGGAATTTCTGGGATAGTGAGCATGAAATGTGATTCTTTTAACTCAATATATAAGCTCATGCTATTTTGCAAATCAATTATGCTAAATAAAATAAATATTAGACATTATAAATGAAAAAAAAAGAGAATAAAACTTATGGAATTGATTGTTAGTCTTCCTTAAACTTACTACCCATTACTAAAACTAAATCTACTAATTCATTAGGATTTATCTAAGTTAATAAAATAAGATAAGGTTAGTCATACAAAGCAAATAAAAATATACAACAATAAATAAGATAGAGGGAAAGAAAATTGAATGGATCTGGCCCATTTTCTAGGCCCAACTGCTGCGAACATGAATGGGCTCGACCCATTTTAGATTGTTGCGATCACTGTTGCTATTGGGCTTATTGGGCCTCGGCCCCGAATTTGTGTTTTCCATTTTTTGCTGTGAAAAAAAAAATTTTAGTTGGGCTTTAGCCCAACATCGAATATGGAAGAAGAACGAATCCCTCGGATGCGTATGCGGTAGTCATGCATGAAAATGAAAGGAAAAGGATTAGTATACACTCAACGAATGAGGTAAAACATGTAAAATATAAACTCAAAATAGATCAGTAGATGATACATAATATGTATATTTTAGTATACTTCATGTATACACAGGTATATATGACTTCACTGCTTCAACAACATTAGAGCGTTTATATCGTAATAATGCACGCAATTTGCCCAGCTGTGCAGTGGGTAGCTATTCACCCAAGTACATCAGGTTAAAGGACCACAATTTCGGCAAGTTTAACTAAGAATGCATCAGCAGTTCATCCTATCAAGTGTAACAGCAGCTATTTTCATCAAATACGGCACACAAACCTAACAGCAAAGCAACAGCCACAGACAAACAATCTATGGCAGCAATAAGTAGCAACAGAGTGGCCAAAAATGTTGTCACAGGTGCAGCAAATGTTCATAAGTTCGACGGTAACTCCGAGACATTTGGGATTTGAAAAATCCCCCAAGTCATGCAAAGAAAAGGAGGGGGAAAACAAACTTGCTATAAGAAAATGCCAACTGGTTTAGATTTAAATTAGGTGAAACTGATGCTTGCACTTGAATAAATGATTGAAATCATCAAACATAATTTATAACTCACAAAATTGAAGCAATCTAGCACAAGAGCAGGGAAATATTCAGCTACGAACCAACAACAATAACTATCGACAATAGAGAGAGTGACCCAAGCATTATATATGTAACTAAATAGAAACAGAGATTGAGACTACATAAAGAAGGGACTTACTCTTATAAGTTATAAGTACATAAGTGACAGTTTCCTTTAGGAGAAATTTCAAACAAAATATGTGCCCAGCCTTTTATCATCCAGAACAGAATTAAGAAAGGTTTGAATTATTGCAACTAATGTCCTCAATGAAAACAGATCAGGTGAGCACACACCACAACTTATCAGTCAAAACAAGGTTGAACACTTAAACCTTTTGAAATCTTTCCTGGAAACATATTGAGAAGGTATGTTGAGTTTGAGGGAGTACCAAAAGAACTTATTCTATCACAAACTCAAAGCATGATCTCTAAACCAAGGGAAAAGAAAACAATTTTGATAGTTTCTAAAGAAGGGAGTGCTTAGCCTTTGGGGCTATTAATAATTTTAGTTTTGGAAGAAGTCACAACTAAGTTAAAGATTTGAACAACAAACTTGGACATGTTTACTAATGGCAGGCATGGTTAGAGAAACTCATGCTACTTGATCATAACAAAACCAACACCTTATCACATTTCAAATAAACACATAGGTTAAAACTGGTCCAACCCTCTTTATTAGAACTTCAACACACAAGAAAGGTACACTGATTTCAACACATCTTCAAACAACCCCTTCAAACCAGGTATTTTATCATACAAAACTATCAAAGGCATGCTATAATAACCAGAGTAACCAGTTAATTGTTTTGTACATCAACCCTTTCAAATTCTAACATAAGGAAAAGAAAGGAATTTTTCCTAAACTTAAGTAAAACCAACACTTTGGATATAGATAATAACCTTTAAGGACCAAGCTGAACTATCACTGTTTTCTTGAGCAAAACAGTAAGGAAAACTGGAAGATCACTAGTTGAACTTATAAACTTAAACAAACTTTAATGGTTGCCTCTGATCATCCAGAACATTCATCAAGGAACCTAGGAGACCAGATATATGGTCTAAAGGAGTACTGATAAACAAGCAAAAGGGAAAATAACAAATAGAAAAAAATGAAAACAACCTTATTTTTTGTATCAAAGCAAACCATGACCCTACTTTCTATAGGAAAATGCGTCAACTAGCATAACTTCAATCATACTAGGAAAAGAGTAACAAATCATTCTAGAAATTAACCTTATCAGAAAGTAGAATAAGCATCTAGTGGTGCATTAAGTTGCTACAGTGGTTCCTTCTAATCTGTTTCCAAGAATATATGTCATTCTTTGAGTACACAAACACTTATCAATTTCAACCAAGAATTTGAAAACCAGTTAAGAAACAGGAGACCAACAACAACTCATGTCAAGCTGAATTATGTTACTCATTGTCATGTCAAACAGGAAAAGGGTAAAGAAAATAAAAGGAAACCCAAACAGAAATGGCGTGGAGAGTTACGAACTACATGATATCATTCACAAAACACTACAGAAACAAAAATAAGGCCATTAAAGACTTCGAAACACAGAGTCCAATAAATGAGCTTAAGGCATTCATCTTTCAGTAGGATTGAAGAACATTTCTAATGTTAGGACATGAACCATATGAAACTTCAACTGGCAAACTAATCACAATAAATTCAACCTAGGTCAATCAGAAAGCAATAATAAGATTTAGGTAAATAATAAACCCTGAATCATTACCTATCTAAACCCTCTTGACCTTAAACAAAATTGGACAGGCAGATAAACTAAACCTAAGATGATATTTATTGATTTAAATTTAGCTAAGGATCGTTGCAAATGAACTGGAAACAAAGCATTCATACAGTTAAAGCCATATGACCCACATCTACACTTGAACTTAAAACGATTGGTTCATGACTGATCTCTATTAGCTAAAATTAATTAAAGAAAGCTATACTAAGCTAAGCCAGCAGCTACACCAAACAGTGCAATAAACCTTTTAAACAGGGACATAATCAGATAATTATAACTAATCTTCATCCATATTATGTGAATAAGCTATAAACATACTAATCACTTGTCGACTAATGCTAATCACTAAATAACCGCACATATCATACCCTAATCAATATTAAAGACGATAATGAAAAGGAGAGTTGTTCACACACTTAAACAAACCAAATTGAATTATCATAAATAGACATGCTTAAACACACAAGCAGACTAATACAGAAACATATAACACAGGCTTATCTAAATCAACGCTAACACATGATTAATCCCAGGACATACAGGCAAACAGAGATGAACTTAAAGCAGCTGGTGAATCCAAACTTGCATGTAAAGCTGCTACAATCCCAAATCATAACTAAACATAACTAAACATGCCTAATACAACTAAGATAACTACGAACAAAATCTGAAATACAACTAAGCAAAACAGATCACATAAACAGTTTCAAACATTTCAACGAATACTAAAAATAATTTAAGGGAAGGAAATTTACCTTCTTCGGGTGCAGCGAAGTGGGTACGGGCTTTCGATCTATGCTCGAAACACTATCAAAAATCCGAGCTTGAATCCTCTCCGACCCGAAACGATAGTAAAAGCCAAAAAATAAAAAAGGGATGATTTTGGTATTTCGACTGAATCTTAAGAAATATTAAAAATTTTATTACGACGACTAGTTTCTGGAGAAATTGAGGCGATTCAAGAACTCGTCTGTCCTTATAAGTTGATTTTTTGGGGGTTTTAAAACCTGTGATTCTTCGGTGATTTCCTGCGATTCTAACCCTGTCCTAAACGATTTCAAGCCGCGACCATTTATAGGGTTTTGGCTCGTTTGAGTCGAAGAAAAAGAAGAGAGGAGCGGGGGGACAAGCGACGTGGTGGGGATGAAGATGATAAAGTAAGGGAGTGGGGGAAAGGGAACGGCGTGGTGGGGAAAAGGGAAGAGGAGCGGCGGTGGTGGGGGTGAGTGCGGCGTGGTGGGGTGAAGAGAGACGAAGGAGAGGAGAGAAAGAGGAAAGAGAAAGGGGCGGGTGAGGGTGAAAATGAATGAAATGTTAGGGTTAAGTTGGGTTGAGGGAATAAAACGTGAAATGGGCCGGGTCGGGTAATATTTTAGGCAATGGGCTGGTTGGGTAGAAAAATATGGGTTGAGTTGAATTAAAATGTTGGGCTGGTCCGTTTGGGCTGGTGATTAAAATGTGGATTGGGCATTAAAATGGGCTGGGATGAATTAAAATGGCTGGTAAATTAAAATGTGGACTGGTTTTGTGAATTGATCCGAAAATAGTGTGAGTTGGTTGGGCTACTACATTTTAAATAAAAGACCTATTTAAATAACTTGTGTTAAAATATTACTCGATATAAAATACGTAATTATTAGTACTCAGATAATAAAAAATGACGTTGTAATAGCCGTGCAATAATATTTCGAAAATCCACAGTAAATAAAATTATTATTTAATTAGGCGATGATAAATGCAATGTGAGTGCGTAAACCGGTAAAATGTGCTTAAATGATAACATAATAATAATAGTAAATAATAATAATAATAATAATAATAGTAACTGTAATAGAATAATAAAACGTGAGTATTAATAAGAGGCTAATAATTATAGTAAAATATAAATATATATTTTTTAATTTTCCCAAAATATTAGAAGCGTAAATAGGTATTTCGGAGGAGAGGCGGGACAAAATTGGGTGTCAACAATACTAATATCTCATCGAAAGAATAAATGTAGCATATATAATTGATGTCTCTTGAACCAAATTATTTTCTTCTTTTTGAAAGAAAGTGTTATAGTTCATAATAGATGTTTTTAATCACACAGATGTTACAGTTAAATTGGATCTCAAGAAATTTTCAAAGTCTAAATCTACATAAAATTCAATAAATAAATAATGCTAAAAAGAAGTCTAAAATAAGGACAAAAAATTCTTTATTCAATTTTTAAATACTTTGGGTGCCATTTTAATTTTTAGACAGCCTTTAGTATTTTGGAATTTGCAGAAAAGATCGAACTAATCTTTCAATAACTTAATATCACAAAAAGTGAGAAAAAAAACAATTGTGTTATAAAACTATATATAATTGCAGATAAATAAATGAAGCAAACCAATAACTTTGTAGAGAGGAGGTAGAGATTGTATTATCACATTTCTTGACGTTGCAAATAAAAAGACATAGCAACTTCTTTATAGAAGAAGTTTGCCCCTCAACCTACAATATACAACTTGTACAAGTTGCTCTACAACTTGGTACAACTAAGACATACAACTAATATACAACTTTCTACAACTAAGATACAACTTGCAAGTTGTATTTATCACTTAATGTGTAGGTGGTATAATTTACATTTAATAATACAGCCAAATATCACCTTGTAAAATAATTCATAACACTCCCCCTTGGTTGTTTTATTAATAGATAATGTGCCTCGTTAAACCTTACTAAGAAAAACCCAGTGGGAAAAATTCTTGTGAAGGGAAAAGAGTACACATATCTGGTAATACACATTTCCAGCTGCCTCATTAAAAACCTTACCAGGAAAAACCAATGGGACAAAACCTTGGTTAAGGAAAAAAGAGTGCAACGCGTATTTACTCCCCCTGATTAAAGCATCGCTTAATTCTTGAAGATGATGTACTCCGATCTTGAATATCAACTTGTTTTATGTTGAGGTTGGCATTATTTATGATCGTCAAATCATCATTTGAACGAACTGGTCGATCACGTATGCCACTATCTCTTGATAGAGTTGCATCGTTGTCATGTAATATTGTTGCAATCACGCCAAGTACATTCTTGACTTGCTTTATAAACTGTTGTTATCTTTCTATGATTTGACTGTCAGTAAAATAACATGGTATGTCAGTAATCCTTCATGAAAATAGATAACATATCTGTATCGAACTCTTATATAGATCATATGAATGCCCTGTATATCCAAAACACTTGACAATATTTGTTAGGATAAATACATTCATGTTAGGGCTTTCATCTGCAATATGGAATTGATCTATTTCAATATCTCCATTTAGGAGTAAAACTATATCATGCTCGTAGTTATAGGAAGATATATAAATGCATCAATTGCACAAATATATGGTACTTCAGAACCAATTCAATTTTCTCATTTCAATCTATTTTAGCAAATAATCTACTACTTTTGGAAACTCTTCAAGAGCTTCAATAATATTCAAGTCATCAACTTGCACAGTAATATGAAATGTTCTGATTATCATAAAGAGACAAGGGTAAATAGGGTCATCTGTGTACCCTTCATCAATAAATATTCATTAAGATGATGAAAATACATTCACCTTACCTGATTTAATCCATATAAGGATTATAAACAAGTTTCCCAAGAACTTGTATATGATTCAGGCATTTTGAATTATTCAGAAAATTTTGAATCTTATCAAGTAAGACATATAAACTGTGACAACATCCATTTAGTAGTTAAATGGCGTGACATCTTCTGATGTAAGTCCAATAAGCTTTATGCTTACCAAGATGCATCATATCACTTGATAATTATTTCTACGTTGGCATGCTTTAAGAGACGTAGAACTCAGATCCTCACAATTTTATATAATATTGTGCACCATATTGTATCAAAGATATCATTGACGAGATATCATTTTGTAGTGGTTCGCAATTCGACATAAGTTACTGAGATCTCATCACTTCATTATTTTCAGGTACCTGGACCTCCCATAAGGTTTCATGAAGTGTTATGTCGTAGGCTCTTCAAGAGCACATTGCCTTCTTATTATGATCGTTTTGATCATTTGCTCATCCCCATTTTCAAGGATTATTACATTTGAAACTGATTGGTCTATCATGCTTCATACATGCTGTATACTCTGTCCTTAGTTTTTCTAACATAATAGGGAAAGAATATGCAGCTAAGACATTAGGAGCATTTTCCAGATGAAATATGACAATAGTTGGGTCAACAAATGCTTCCAACATTTGACTTGAATTATCTGAGGATCATAGTGATGATAATTTACAACATATTTCTTAGCTGCATATTCTTTCCCTATTATGTTAGAAAAACTAACACATATCCCAATTTTATTTGGTAAATCCATCTGTGTGCATCATGTTATATCCATTAATTTTATACCGCACATCAAAAGCTATAGGATGGAAATATCTAGTTCTTGGCCTTGAACCAATTACGAGGGGAGAATTTATCATAATTTAATCGTCTAAAGCATACAAGCGTCGTTGTATGCAATATATCATATCTCAGACCAACATCTGAAGCTCTGTTCTCATAAGCAATGGTTTAGTTATATTATGGAGGCATCCAATGCCAAACCAGCTTATATTTAACCAGCATTATCAAGATGAATTGTCTGATTACATATTCTGGAAATTGTGCTTCCAACTCAGTTATTTTGAGCAAGCAACTTCATAAATGTCAAACTGTCAGTTGATAATAAACTTACATGTGACCGTCTCATAGATGCATCTATTTAATACATCACATTACAGGTGAAAGAGCCCAAATTCACCTTTTATATTTTCCAGAATTTTAGGGGATTCAGTCCCAACATTAGCTGGTGTAATCAACTTATCATGAGAACAAGCAACACAATTTTTTTTTTTGAAGAATCTTCTAGTTCTTCAATATATTTTGAATACTTAATTAGCACATCAGATTTAAATCAGGACAACCAAAATGGTACTGTCAACTGATAAAATTATCTATATCCATAAAACTTAAGTTTACCATGACGAGTGCTATTTATTTTACTAAACTTCTGGTTTAATATTGCATGAGATTTTATGTCATAAACTTTTGGTTTATTGTGACATGTGATCCATCATCCTCGGGTAACGTTTCATATATATATTTCTTACCCATAGTAACTTAAAGATATTCAATTTTTCAATCATTTGTAGTCCCAATATGATAACCAATTTTATTGCTAGCAAACTTCAGGTTTACTACGATTTATAACAATTACGATCTGGGATAAATGGTGCTATCATGTATAACCTCTTCAAGAGACTTTAATTTATTTTTCATAATCAGATATTATTTGAACACTGTTGGTGTCATGATACCCGTAAACAAACAATTATCTCTTCTGGAGTCCTTGATTTTTGTATCACCAAATATTGCTTAGATACTGCTAGTATCATGAGAGAAAATTTGGTTAGGCACTACTAGTGTCATGAAAGAAACAGTAATTAAATGGACATTATAAATTGTAAATTACGAAAAGTAAACGTTAAGTTCTAACTTCAGTATTTCAAATATCTCCTTCAAGGAGACTAGCTATTAACATCTGAATATTTTGTATCAAAGCAGCAACCACATAGTAATCACATCCTTTAGGAAAGGGATACACTATTGTTTATTTCCTTCAAGGAAATCAATAACAACTAACCATAATTTATCAATGTGGTTATAGTAGAAAGCACTTTACTCTGCTTCCGTTTGCTTTAAAATGATACTTTAATAAAATTATGCAAGATGTTTCTACGTACGACAGGTACGTGTTGCAATGCCTTAATTTCATACCACACAAATAAAATGTATATTCCTTGTATTTTATCTCTCCAGGAGATAGGTTGTGGTATTTTTTCATTCACTTCGGAAAATGAATCCCGATTATTCAAATGTGCTTGCTATACGACGTTCATTAATAACTCGTTATTTTCCTCAAGCACAAGAAGATATTGATTCAGAATATTTCTCAAATAATTTACCAATTTTTTCTGCTTCAGGAGTAAAGTTTAAAGTTTTTACCACTGCGGGAGTAAAGTTTAAATGTTTACTACTTCAATAGTAAATTTCAAATCTTACTACTTTAGGAGTAGATTTCAAATATTTACTATTTCAAGAGTAAATTTCAGAGTTATACTACTTCGGAGTAGATTTCAGAGTTCTACCATTTCAAGAGTGGAATTCAAAGTCTTACTACTTCGGGAGTAGAGCTCATAATTTACTACTTCGGGAGTAGAGTTCAAAGTTCTACTACTTCAGGAGTAAAGTTTCTGAGTTTACTACTTCAGGAATCAAACATAGAATATTTAGAATATTTCTTTTCAATTATTCTACCTCTTCTAGAGATGAGTTGTGATAACTTCACAACCAAACACACATCCGCATTTATAAGCTTACCCACATACTATCACATTCACTTCAGGGAATGGATATGTATTTGTAACATTTCTCATTCTTCAAGAATGAAACATAACCATCTAGACTTGACTTAAACCATATCAAATCGTAATAGCTTAGAACCTCTTTTAAGATATTGCTAATTCAAGAGCAAATCGAGACATACGTACAATTTAGAGAATCTTTCTCTAACATATCTTCACTTGTAGTCACTACAAGCCTATGAAAATATTACCACTTCTGGTGGTTATAGACATAGATGAATTTAATCATAACGATATGTAAAAGATATTATCACTTCTGGTAATCATGTATTTCTTGTAAACTTTCATTCTTAGCCATTAAGGATTATGAAATTAATATCATAATTCCTCTAAACAATATTGTTCTTCAGGAACAAAATTTAAAGTATAAATGATCAAGCGAACCATTTAAGATTAGGAGATCAAAAGAATCCAATATATGAAATAATGGTAACAAACATCCAAAATCCATTAAGGATGATATATGATACACTATTAGTGCCATGGATTCATTAGCTCTTTTCCATAATAACAATTTTACTTATGGCAAAATACATGCCAAAGATTTAGTCACAAACTAACCAGTAAGGTTGGAAATCATCTTTCTTCAAGCCACATAGTTAGAATCTCAAATATCTTAGCAAAGAGAACTTATGTCCCTCACGATATTATATACAACAGAGGTAACAATAAAAATGTAACGAAAGATGCTAAACGGAATACCTGATGCAGCTCTTACTTTCGTCATAAAAATATTTTTTCAAGATGGCAGAGTCTCGTGCTGATAACGTGTTATAAAACTATATATAATTGCAGATAAATAAATGAAGCAAACCAATAACTTTGTAGAGAGGAGGTAGAGATTGTATTATCACATTTCTTGATGTTGCAAATAAAAAGGCATAGCTCCTTCTTTATAGAAGAAGTTTGCCCCTCAACCTACAATATACAACTTGTACAAGTTGCTCTACAACTTGGTACAACTAAGATATACAACTAATATACAACTTTCTACAACTAAGATACAACTTGCAAGTGCAAGTTGTATTTATCACTTAATGTGTAGGTGATATAATTTACATTTAATAATACATCCAAATTTCAACTTGTAAAATAATTCATAACAAATTGCAAATTTAATTTTAATATTAATTTTGAGCCCGAACTTAGCACGGGCCAAATAACACTAGTTTTTTTATAATAAAAAGTACGGAAAAGGGCCAAATATACCCCTGTACCTACAAGACAATGACATTTGATGAGGTAGATGCCACGTGACATGCCACCTCAGGGCTCCTAACCCATTCCCTCTATTTGTTTTTGACCACTAAATTTTTTCCCCCATTGACAAATTAAAAACACAAAGATTTCCGACTGTTGTGGTACCAAAGATGCCAATGTAAGTCTACAAAGTATAACAAGGGGTATATTTAACTTATTTTCAATAGTACAGGGTTATATTTGACCCTTTTCCGTAAAAAGTAACTAGGATCGACAAGATCATTATAATTTTCGTGTTCAATTTTGCTAGTAGGGGGAACATCCCCTTATCCCTCGACAAGGCAATACACATCCCCTTATCCCTCGACAAGGCAATACTTTGGCTTGGATGTACCTACGCCCTTTTCTTTATTTTGACATATCAACTCCCTTTTCTTTATTTCACCATCATCTTAATTATTAATGCTCTTAATAAAATAAAATATTAGATGCCCGGCTTCCAAGGTTTTTATTTTTATTTTAAGTTTTTACTTTATTTTATCATCAAATAGATACAAACTAGCAATATATGCCTGTGCGATGCACGGGCCGAACATGTCTATTCACTTTAATTAGCCAGTCTTTAAGGTTTGTATTTTGACAATAACTTTTAAAAACATTCTAATTGTTATTATATATAGCAACATATACAAAATGTATTTTATGTACCATCACTTTAGTTATAATTAAAAAATGGAGTTGATGGAATTAAGTCTTTGAGATGGAAAGAGTCGGACTTTTTTCTCATTATCATGACAATGAAAGTTGTTAAATTTTTTCTTTTAAATTCTTTAATATTTTATATGTATATCGACAGGTTAATAAACATTTCAATTAAGTAACTGCTCAGATCCAAACATAAGAACCATTGTTGTATATATTGGATTTTTTAAAAGCAAAACTAATAAAATATTTTTATTAAATTAATTAAAAAATATATTATAATTTTTTATATTAACAATTATAGATAAAACAAATTGTTACAAAGAAATATATATGTTATATTATTAATCACCAAATTTTAATTTTGAAATGCAAATATAAAGTCATACATTTTATAAATGTAAAGAAACAATAATCAGAGACTGCAATTGAGAGTAAATAAGTAAAGTATAGACAAATGAAGGAAAATGGGGATAAACGTCACTCCCTCCCTTCACTTTTACTTGTCGACGTTAACATATCAAGAAAAAAAAAATTCTTCTTCTTATTTTACCCTTCACATTAATTATTCATTTTCAAAAGTATTGACAATGAAGGAAAACGGGGATAAAAGTCACTCCCTCCCTTCAGGAAAAGATTTAATTAATTTTATCTTGTAATTTTATCTTGATTTTGTAAATGAACAAGTAATTTGGACATATATTTTTAGTAATATGGTCAAGTAATATGGGACGGATTGGAGAGGATAAGATGTGAAAGATTTAATTAATTTTATCTTGGTTCTGTAAATGAACAAGTAATTTGGACATATATTTTTAGTAATGTTGAGTACTTCATTTATGAACAAGTAAAAGTACACGGATGAAATAAGTACGTGTCGGACAATTAAAATTGAAGTGCCTACTCGTATACATGAGCATAGAATAAATATTCAGTAAAAAAATAGTTTAGTAATGTGGTCAAGTAATATGGAATGGAGGGAGTACTTCATTTATTAATTCTTAAAGAACTTGAAAAGTCAAAAGTCAACAAGTTTAAGTGCACGGAGGAAATAAATGTGTCGGAGAATTAAATTTGAAGTGCATACGTGTATACATGAGAAGAGATAAATATTCAGTACTATGACATATGACCACATGGAATAAAAAAATAGTTGGTTAAAATTTATATAGCTTGTGGTACAAATTACTATTGCTGTGTTAGTCCTCTATTCACACTTAGATATATTAGAAATAGAAAAGAAGAAAAATATAGAATAGAAAAATAGACATATATTTTTAGTAATGTGGTCAAGTAATATGGACGAAGGGAGTACTTCATTTTTGTTAATTCTTATAGAACGTGAAAAGTCAAGTATAGTAATGTGGCTAAGTAATATTGGGATGAAGAGAGTACTTCATTTATTAATTCTTAAAGAACGTGAAAAGTCAAGTGTACTTCATTTATTAATTCTTAAATAACATGAAAAGTCAAAAGTTCACAGAGAAAATAAATATGTGTTGGATAATTAAAATTGAAGTGCATATATGTATATATGGGAAGAAAATAACTATTCAGCAAAAACGTGAAAAGTCAAAAGTGAACAAGTAAGAGTGCACGGAGGAAATAAATATGTGTCGGGGAATTAAAATAGAAATGCACACGTGTATACATGAGAAGAGAATAAATATTCAGTACTATGACATATATCCACATGGGATATATTAATTCTTAAAGAATGTGAAAAGTCAAAAGTGAACAAATTAAAGTGCATGGAGGAAAATTAAAATTGAACTGCATATGTCTATACATGAGAAGAGAATAAATATTCAGTTAGAAGACAAAAAGTCAAAAGTGAATAAGTAAAAGTGCACAGAGGAAATAAATGTGTCGGAGAATTAAATTTGAAGTGCATACGTCTATACATGAGAAGGGAATAAATATTAAGTACTATGACATATGTCTACGTGGGATATAAAAATAGTTGGATAAAGTGTACAAGTTATATAGCTTATGGTACAAGCATTCATTGAGTGTATAATTTGTGAAGCTCATGGTACAAGCTGGATGAGCGGTGTTCGTCCCTCCTCCACGCTTATATATAATAGAAAAGTAAGAGACACATATGACCGCTTAAGATTTTCGTCCACCTCATTAAAAAGTTTATTTAATACTAGTATTTGCTCTGTTCACTTTTACTTGTCACGTTTCGCTTCATAAAAGTCAATTTAACTAATTTTCAGAGCTAAATTGAATTAGATTAGTTCAATATTTTAAATTTTAAATTTTGTTGTATGAAAACTATACGAAAAAACAATAAGGTGCAATTTTTTTCATATTGATATGATGAAAAAATACATCTTAAAATGTTAGTCAAAGTTCATGCAGTTTGACTCTCGAGAAGCAAAACGTGAAAGGTAAAAGTGAACGGATGGAATAACATTTATCAAAAGAGTTAGCTCGACTAAATTATCATTTCTCTTCGCAAATTCTTTCTGAATAGTGGTAAGATTTTTCATGAACTCGTAAATACCCTTATTCGAGCAATGGTATATTTGAAAAAAGAATAATGCCTTTTAATCTTTTAAAACAATAATTATTTTGAACCATATTTGTTTATTTAAAGCTACAAATGAAAAAGGATCAAAGGGAATAATCCGGATTTTCTAATATAAAAAATAAATTCAATACCATAAGCTAAAGGCAGTAGGTTGATTGCAACACCAGTCACAACAATCAAAATTCCATAGAGAATATATATGCCAACCACATCAATTATTCTTATCTGCAATATTTGATAACGTCCAAATACACTCCTCAAAGAGAAAGTGTACACGGTCGTATGCAATATATTTACCCAACTATGAGTCGGGGTCGATCCCACAGGGAACAATATGCTAGGCGATTAAGAAAGTATGGAACTTTCACCAACTAAGCTAAAGCCAAACGATAAATGGTATTTTGGTTTTTGTTTGAGAATTATAACTAATGCGGAAATGTAAAATTACCTAGAAAGCGAGTAAAATGATCAATGGCCACAAGCATGGATAATAGGAGATTACACTCAAGTAACGATCCAATGTATTTCACGATTTTACAACTAAGAACGGGTTTATGTCAATAGATAATGATTTCTAAAATCTCATTGAAAGTCTTCCAACCAAATCAATGAATTTCACTCTAAGCTTTTCCAAGCCTTAGAGTGTGATATTAGGCACAATCAATTTAACCTCAAGTAACTATCCTCTTCCGAGCTCAAGTTATTAGATGAGTTTAATGACCCAAATTCTTGTTAATTAATCTTTCCCAACCTAGATTTCCTTTTCCAAGCTCAATCTAAGTAAATGGTGAGTCCTAGGGTTAGCTAATCCCTTTGGAAACATTCAAGAACGAGATTAATTAAATCAACAAAGACCCACTTCAATAGCAATAAGAATCATTCAATACATAAGCAAAACAAGAGTTTCAATCCAAACTTTAACAATGTATACTTCCATAAACAAGGTTCAAGTATAGAAATGAAATACTACACACTAAAATATTCAATACAAAACAAGGAATTGAAGAAGGGTTTAAGAATTATCTCATTAAAGTGCTCCAATCTTCTCCTCCAATTGTGTAGGTGAAACCCTAGCCCCCAAAACTTGCAAAATGACCAAAGATAATAATGTTTTGCCCTAGCCTCTCTTTTGTAGCTCCCCCCAATTTTTCCAAGTCCAAAAAATGTCAAAATCTGCCCCCATATTTTTGTTTTTGCAATTCTGCCCGTTTATGCAAATCTGTCCCGTTTTTGCAAAACTGTGCAGTTTTTGTCCAATTTGGCCTCTTTTTGACTTTATTTCACTTGGTTTCTTCCAATCACTTCTAAATCACATAAACCTATAAAATGGAAGTAAATAACATTAAATGCACTATTTTATCAATCAAAACATAGCAAAAATCTAAGATTAAAGTGTTAATAAGTTGGTAAAATACCAACTCATCAACACCCCCAAACTTAAACTATTGCTTGTCCTCAAGCAAATCAAATCATAATTTCCTTGAAAGGACTCCATTCAAAAGTGCATCAATATCATACCAAGTGAAAATTGGTCCACTTTAAGCACAAACACATGACTTTGGTTGGTACCAACAATTAGGCTACAAGCATGTGAAACTTCAACCAAATACCTCCCTCATTTCAAAATACAATTTCAAGAATGCAATAGCTATTTAAAACCATCAAGCAACAACACTCAAGCCTCAATGAGTGACTCAAAACCACTAGCTCACTAGATTTGCTCAGTCGACTCAACTTGATTTTTTTTTTTCAACATTACCAATCTATCGTAATTCATATGCCCTCACAAGAAAGAAAGTCCCAAAATCACTATATTCACAACGACACAAGGGACAAATACACAAAGTCACTCACACTCAACAAAGAAATTCTAGTGCTAACAAATATCATACCATAAGCTTGCCCTTATTTTCAATCATCACTAACTCAAGAACATTCGGTTGGAGATCACATAGGGACTTTTCAAGCTTGTAATGCAGGCTTAGGGAAGGGTAGGATAAGTATTTGGGATACAAGTTACTACGCCCTCCTTGAACACTACACAAAACCTTTCGTCCACTTTCCTCTTCATTTCAAAACAACACTCCTTCCTTTGCATACTAGTTTCCCCAATTATTCCAACTTCCTTTATAAAGTTCCAAAATATAATGTGCTAGCACATGCCACCCCCAACTAAAAATGTTGCAGTGTCCTCGCTGCCCATAATCAAAACAAAACATAAAAATAGAAGGAAGATTTTTTTTTTTACTGGCACGACCTGCGACCCCACCTGCGAATCGCAGGTCTGACCTGCGAGTCGCAGGTGATGTCACCTGCCAATTTTTTTTTTTTTTTTTTTTTTTTACAAAGATACATTTTTTTTTTGCACAAAAAGTTTGCAATCTTTTTGTATTTTTCAAATTTTCTTCCTTTCTTTTGACTTTTTCACAACACCAACCTTCACCACTCTCAAGCAACACTAACACCCCCAACTTAGGCTTTTGGCCTCAAATTCACAATTTCATGTTCAAGGAGGGAAACGTTCAAAAGAGAGACTTTTCATCAAACATGGTAAAGGCTTGTAATGTGGCAATCAAAGAAAAGGTCATAAGCTCAAATGAGGTTACTAGTGATATTATTTATGCAATGGTAGGTTAGAAAGGCTAAAGAGGCTTTTTCAAACATCACAAAGATAGCCCAAGGTCATCTCTCCAACCAATATGATCAAAATTAATATTGAAAGACTAACCGGGCAAGTTCTAGATGATAAAAGTAAACACAAGATTTATTCAACAAACACTCACACACATGGCATATGAACTAGTCAAGATGGATTAATTTCACTTCCCAAGCAAGAACAACTAGTGCAATATCTCATAATCCAAAGTCAGCACACTAGTAGGCAAAGAGTCACAAAATGAGCCAAAAAGTTGTCACAAAGATCATTCTTTCCTATGCACCTTGCTTTTTAACTTTCACAACAATTTGGAGAGGTATTCACATTTCAATTTCACATGCAAGAGACTAACTCTATTAGTACCAAACAAGCCAAGAGTTTTCACATTTTTCCTCAAAGGAGAACCTACACCTAAACTTACAAGACTAATGAAAGAAGCTAAGAAAGAAAATAAAATAATAAGAGTGACTAATCCACGACATGTCAAAAGAACAAAATTTTCAGAAATTTTGAACAAGTTTCAAAATATAATGTGCTACCGATTTTTGATAACGTCCAAATACACTCCTCAAAGAGAAGGTGTACACGGTCGTATGCAATATATTTACCCAACTATGAGTCGGGGTCGATCCCACAGGGAACAATATGCTAGGCGATTAAGAAAGTAAGGAACTTTCACCAACTACGCTAAAGCCAAACGATAAATGATATTTTGGGTTTTTGAGAAATTTATGACTAATGCGGAAATATAACTAACCTAGAAAGCAAGTAAAATGATCAATGGCCACAAGCATGGATACAAGGGAAATTAATCTCTACTAACGATCCAATGTATTTTACAATTTTACAACTAAGAGCGGGTTTATGTTAATAGATAATGATTTCTAAAATCTCATTGAAAGTTTCTCAACCAAATAAATGAATTTCACTCTAAGATTTCTCAAGCCTTAGAGTGTGATGTTAAACACAATCAATTCAACCTCAAGTTAACTATCCTATCTCTAGCTCAAGTTATTAGATGGGTTTAATGACCCAAATCCTTGCTATCTAACTCTTTTCCTAACTTTCACTTTCTTTCCCAAGCAAAGTAAAAGTACTTAGGCACAAATAATGTTTGCAACCATTAAGAGACATTTAAGCATGAAAAGTTAATAGAGAAACAATAAACCCACTTCATTAGAAATTAAAATCATTCAATACATAAGCAAAATGAGAGATTTATCCAAACCAAACATATGAATATTTGCATAAACAAGATTCAAGTAATGGAATAGAAAGCTACACACTTAGATATACAATACAAAACAAGGAATTGAAGAAAGGATTAAGAAATATCTCATTGAAGTGCTTCCAATCTTCTCCTCCAATGGTGTAGAAAAACCCTAGCCTCCAAGCTTGTAAGAAAAATGGCCAAAGATCATAATGTTTTGCCCTAGCCTCTCTTTTGTAGCTCCCCCCATTTTTTCAAGTCCAAAAAATGTCAAAATCTGCCCCCACATTTCTATTTTTGCAATTCTGCCCGTTTTTGCAAATCTGTCTCGTTTTTGCAAAACTGTCCACTTTTGACAGTTTTGCAAAACTGTGCAGTTTTTGTCCAATTTGACCTCTTTTTGACTTTATTTCACTTGGTTTCTTCCAATCACTTCTAAATCACATAAACCTATAAAATGGAAGTAAATAACATTAAATGCACTATTTTATCAATCAAAACATAGCAAAAATCTAAGATTAAAGTGTTAATAAGTTGGTAAAATACCAACTCATCAACACCCCCAAACTTAAACTATTGCTTGTCCTCAAGCAAATCAAATCATAATTTCCTTGAAAGGACTCCATTCAAAAGTGCATCAATATCATACCAAGTGAAAATTGGTCCACTTTAAGCACAAACACATGACTTTGGTTGATACCAACAATTAGGCTCCAAGCATGTGAAACTTCAACCAAATACCTCCCTCATTTCAAAATACAATTTCAAGAATGCAATAGTTATTTAAAACCATCAAGCAACAACACTCAAGCCTCAATGAGTGACTCAAAACCACTAGCTCACTAGATTTGCTCAGTCGACTCAACTTGATTTTTTTTTTTTCAACATTACCAATCTATCGTAATTCATATGCCCTCACAAGAAAGAAAGTCCCAAAATCACTATATTCACAACAACGACACAAGGGACAAATACACAAAGTCACTCACACTCAACAAAGAACTTCTAGTGCTAACAAATATCATACCATAAGCTTGCCCTTATTTTCAATCATCACTAACTCAAGAACATTCTGTTGGAGATCACATAGGGACTTTTCAAGCTTGTAATGCAGGCTTAGGGAAGGGTAGGATAAGTATTTCGGATACAAGTGACTACGCCCTTCTTGAACACTACACAAAACCTTTCGTCCACTTTCCTCTTCATTTCAAAACAACAGTCCTTCCTTTGCATACTAGTTTCCCCAATTATTCCAACTTCCTTTATAAAGTTCTAAAATATAATGTGCTAGCACATGCCGCCCCCAACTAAAAATGTTGCAGTGTCCTCGCTGCACATAATCAAAACAAAACATAAAAATAGAAGGAAGAATTTTTTTTTTTACTCACTGGCACGACCTGCGACCCCACCTGCGAGTCGCAGGTGATGTCACCTGCCAATTTTTTTTTTTTTTTTTTTTTTTTTTTTAGTTTGCAACCTTTTTGTATTTTTTAAATTTTCTTCCTTTCTTTTGACTTTTTCACAACACCAACCTTCACCACTCTCAAGCAACACTAACACCCCAACTTAGACTTTTGCCTCAAATTCACAATTTCATGTTCAAGGAGGGAAACGTTCAAAAGAGAGACTTTTCATCAAACATGGTAAAGGCTTGTAATGTGGCAATCAAAGAAAAGGTCATAAGCTCAAATGAGTTTACTAGTGATATTATTTATGCAATGATAGGTTAGAAAGGCTAAAGAGGCTTTTTCAAACATCACAAAGATAGCCCAAGGTCATCTCTCCAACCAATATGATCAAAATTAATATTGAAAGACTAACCGGGCAAGTTCTAGATGATAAAAGTAAACACAAGATTTATTCAACAAACACTCACACACATGGCATATGAACTAGTCAAGATGGATTAATTTCACTTCCCAAGCAAGAACAACTAGTGCAATATCTCATAATCCAAAGTCAACACACTAGTAGGCAAAGAGTCACAAAATGAGCCAAAAAGTTGTCACAAAGATCATTCTTTCCTATGCACCTTGCTTTTTAACTTTCACAACAATTTGGAGAGGTATTCACATTTCAATTTCACATGCAAGAGACTAACTCTATTAGTACCAAACAAGCCAAGAGTTTTCACATTTTTCCTCAAAGGAGAACCTACACCTAAACTTACAAGACTAATGAAAGAAGCTAAGAAAGAAAATAAAATAATAAGAGTGACTAATCCACAACATGTCAAAAGAACAAAATTTTCAGAAATTTTGAACAAGTTTCAAAATATAATGTGCTACCGCATGTCACCCCCAACTATAAACATTGCAGTGTCCTCACTCCACATAATCAAAACAAAACATAAAATAGTAAGGAAAAGAAGATTTTTTTTTTTTTTTTTGTACTCTCTGGCACGACCTGCGACCCAACCTGCGATTTCGCAGGTATGACCTGCGAGTCGCAGGTGATGCTGGAATTTTTTTTTTTTTGTCTCTGTTACACTATGCGACCCGACCTGCGATTTCGCAGGTATGACCTGCGTTTCGCAGGTTATGCCACCAGATTTTTTTTTCCAGCTTTTACTGGTTTGGGGGCTGTCCGGATATCCGACATGCTCAAAACAACTCCAAAAATTCTGAAACTTTGCAGATTAGTCAAAAACCATAAACTAACTTATTCTAAAAAATAAAAATTCAAGAATGATTAAAAAAATTTTAAAACGATGGGTTACCTCCCACCAAGCGCTTGATTTAATGTCGCGGCACGACAATTACCTTTACCACTTTTCCTTCCACTTGGAAGATATGAATTTACGCCCCAACTTTGAATCAAGATTATGATGACGCTCATGGGGCGGTGGTAGAAAAGCAAAGAGGCCAACTCTCGGGTGTCGCATTTTGCACTTCTTGACCCTTAAGTGAGGCATGCCATTTTGTCTTCTTGGCATAACAAACTTCAAAATGAAAACGCTTTCTTCTTCATCTTCAAAATTCTCCATTGGCTTGATTGGTTCAACTTTCATATCATCAAGCAAGCACAATGTTGAAAAATGGTTAGAATGTGGTCCAATGTGCTTCAATTTCAAATTCACTTCATTTTTGACATCCTCACCCAAAAATGAACTAGAGTCTTCAAAAACCATTTCATGAACTTTTTTATGCAACTCTAGTATCATTTCTTCAATCTTGGCATCTTGCATTATTTTTGGATTGGTCGGTTGGCAATTCATCATTAGCTCTTGAAAATCAATGTTGACCACTATTTCATTGGAAACTAACTTAAAACTACTATCCATGACTATTTGATGTTGAGTATTGCATACCTCAACTTTTGCATTCACTTCGGCTTTCAAGTCACGGATAGCAATTTCAAGTTCCTTCAACTCTTGACTTTGCTCAACATGGATTTTTAAAAATTCTTCCATCATCCTTGAAATGCCTTCACGATGATCTCCATAGGCTCCAAGTTGTTGAGCTTGAGTCATAAGCCAATCTTGGCTCACAACTTCCACTTTGTCAAGACTTTCTTCAAGTTGAGGGTCATTCAAAGCTTGTAAAATTCACCCTTGGAGACATTCATGTTTTGGTCACTTTCTTGCCTACTTTCAACACCCTCAAGTTGTTGAGCATTATGAGTATGAACCAATGATTTCATTTGATCCTCCAAGGTGTGAATAGCTTTGTCATTGCAATTAATTGCTTGCCTCAAGTCATCAAGTGGTTGCCTCAAGTCCTTAACCGCTAAGTCCTGTTTTTCAACTTTTTCAAGGATGGTCTCTAACATGAGCATTATCCTCTCAGTTTGAGCATTTGAGGCTTCTTCCATTTCCATATCCCTACTATCATCAAAATCAAAACTAGAATAGTCATAATGGAGGTTCGAGGAAGGGAAGGACAAATGATCACAATTATCCCAATGACCATTTTGACCACCACACCTATCACATATACTCCACTCATAGGTTTGGGATTGTGCGCACAATCCGCCCCCTGGAGAATTCAAACAATTTTGCCATGAGTGTGGTCCTCCACAATAAAGACAAGGGTCATCAAAGTATGCATAACTACCATCCGACCAATTTTCATTATATGATGCCATTTTATTTATTTTTTTATATAAAACAAAAACTGGACAGTTTTGCAGAAGCAAAAACTGGACAATTCTGCAAAAACTGGACAGTTCTGCAGAAGAAAAAACTGGACAGTTCTGCAAAAACCTGGACAGTTCTGCAGAAACTGTGCAGTTTAGCACAAACTGGTTTTTTTTTTTTTTTTTTATAAAGCAAAGAAAGTTTGGACCAAAGCAAGTTAGCTTAAATCCCAAACTAACCCAAATACGTCAAATTGTTCCCCGGCAACGACGCCATTTTTGATAACGTCCAAATACACTCCTCAAAGAGAAAGTGTACACGGTCGTATGCAATATATTTACCCAACTATGAGTCGGGGTCGATCCCACAGGGAACAATATGCTAGGCGATTAAGAAAGTAAGGAACTTTCACCAACTAAGCTAAAGCCAAACGATAAATGGTATTTTGGTTTTTGTTTGAGAATTATAACTAATGCGGAAATGTAAAATTACCTAGAAAGCGAGTAAAATGATCAATGGCCACAAGCATGGATAATAGGAGATTACACTCAAGTAACGATCCAATGTATTTCACGATTTTACAACTAAGAACGGGTTTATGTCAATAAATAATGATTTCTAAAATCTCATTGAAAGTCTTCCAACCAAATCAATGAATTTCACTCTAAGCTTTTCCAAGCCTTAGAGTGTGATATTAGGCACAATCAATTTAACCTCAAGTAACTATCCTCTTCCGAGCTCAAGTTATTAGATGAGTTTAATGACCCAAATTCTTGTTAATTAATCTTTCCCAACCTAGATTTCCTTTTCCAAGCTCAATCTAAGTAAATGGTGAGTCCTAGGGTTAGCTAATCCCTTTGAAAACATTCAAGAACGAGATTAATTAAATCAACAAAGACCCACTTCAATAGCAATAAGAATCATTCAATACATAAGCAAAACAAGAGTTTCAATCCAAACTTTAACAATGTATACTTCCATAAACAAGGTTCAAGTATAGAAATGAAATACTACACACTAAAATATTCAATACAAAACAAGGAATTGAAGAAGGGTTTAAGAATTATCTCATTAAAGTGCTCCAATCTTCTCCTCCAATTGTGTAGGTGAAACCCTAGCCCCCAAAACTTGCAAAATGACCAAAGATAATAATGTTTTGCCCTAGCCTCTCTTTTGTAGCTCCCCTCAATTTTTCCAAGTCCAAAAAATGTCAAAATCTGCCCCCATATTTCTGTTTTTGCAATTCTGCCCGTTTTTGCAAATCTGTCCCGTTTTTGCAAAACTGTCCACTTTTGACAGTTTTGCAAAACTGTGCAGTTTTTGTCCAATTTGGCCTCTTTTTGACTTTATTTCACTTGGTTTCTTCCAATCACTTCTAAATCACATAAACCTATAAAATGGAAGTAAATAACATTAAATGCACTATTTTATCAATCAAAACATAGCAAAAATCTAAGATTAAAGTGTTAATAAGTTGGTAAAATAAATACCAACTCATCAATATTCTTTTCGTTTTCAGACTTGTCCACATTATTAAAATGCACAAATAAATAACAATTGTCGTATCGTTTAACACGTTACTAATATCATTGAAGTCACTAAATATGTTATACCAATAGGCCAATAGCTGTTTTGTGCTTTTGATCAGCGATTCCTCACGTGCCCTGTTAATTACCAAGTCCCATGCAAAAAGGATCTTGTAAGTTTTCGATTTGAGCGGCGAGTTTAACTTATATAAAATGAAGAGATTTTTATATCGTCAGAACACCTTTACTTGTTATGACAAATAATCTATCTTATTTTTTTGGATTGTAAATTCTACACCATCAGATTACCATAAAATTGAAAACTAATGATAAATCAAGAATCATAAGAGCTGAAAAAACATTTTGTATTTTGTGATTTACAATTGATGAACTAGAGACTATTTATATAGAAAGTGTGAAAAACCTATATAATTACAAACATGATTCTAGAAGTATATCTTCACAATAGCAGGGCATATACATCTTGCCCAATATTAGAAGTGTGGTTTTTCATAGTTAAAGGAGAATATTTTGCCAGAAATTTGGAATGATCTTATATAGTAGTAAAATCATATCTAACAATATCATATCTAATATGGTCAAATGTCATAGAAATATTCACAGTTTCTTGCTTTAATTAGTCATCATGAGTTCAAAATTCACTGGATTTCTTGCTAAAACGGATAAAATGCTCTCCATTAAAAAGTTTATTTTTATTTTTATTTTTATTTTTATTTTAAGTTCGGACCCCAAATATCTATGATTTGGAATGAAAGGATCCATGTCATTAATTCCACTATACCCTCGATGGTTTTATCATCTAGTGATCGAGCTAAAGAAATTAATTAAGTTAAAACGAAGTAACAGGCATGCAAGTTGCATGTTTCCGCTTTTGTGTTATACGAGTAGAAATAGAAAGTTGTATCCATCACGTGACTTATAAGAATATTATAGGGGAAATAACTTTAATATACAACCCACATATCTAGTTTGCAGCCGATATAGTCCATATATAGCCCATTGTATCGATGGTGTGTAGGTAATGTATATGTATTGTATAGCTATGCATCTAGTTTATATCATTGGTGTATAGATAATGTATCTGTTATGTATAGCTATATATAAACATTACATATACTCTATAAAGATAATGTGTATACTTTGTATAATTATGGTTAACACACGAAACCAACTCAAATTGCAGTGTATATATAATGTATATGCACTGTATATCTATATATAATCATTACATATGCTTTGTATATAAAATGTATAAACACACAATACCAACTCAAATTACAATGTATAAACAGTGTTTTAAAAGGCGTTTTCGGGGTGAGCCCTGGGGCGGGGCGTACCAAAAATGCCCCGGGGCGATGAGTCGAGGCGAAAGTCTCCAAAGGCGTACGCCCAGCAATTTGGGGCGTACGCCCTGGCGTTTTGGGGCGAGTTTTTTTTGTCGGGGCGTGTTGGGGCGTAAGCCCAGAAAACTTCTTCAAACTAAAACGAAATTTGTTAAATAAGTCCTTAATATAATGCCCAAATTCTCAAAAGTCAACATGTAATTACTCAAATGTTTTAAAAAGGAACTGAAACATTAAATTTAAAAGTCAAGACCTTTTTTTATTGCTAGAATGCCTAATATATATTTTTTTCCAATTATTTATCTTGTCTTTTACTATCTCAAAAAAGTAACAAGCAGTCACTTGTACTTGTAAGTAGCGTATAATAGATTGTACTAATTAGTTTTTTTTGTGGGGGTGGAGCATATATATAGTTTTCTTCAATTTTTTACGCTATTTCATATATTTAAAAGTATTTATTATAATTATATCATTTTATAAAGTACTAAAAATTAAAACCCCATGGGGCTTATGCCCCGTGCCTCGGGGCTTACGCCTCACTGAGGCAGACGTAAAACACCCCGCCTTATGCCCTCGCCTTTTAAAACGCTGTATATAAATAATATATCTGTTTTATATAGCTACACATAGGTTTTTATATAGCTACACATAGGTTGCTCAATCTATCTTAATACTCAAAATTCTAAGAAATTACACTCTAAAGAGTTGAAAACAAACAAAAGATAGATTGAGCAACCTATGTATAGCCTATTTAACGAGTTCGGTGATTGATTGATTCTCAATCGTAATTGTAAAACTTCCACCATTTCAGAACTAAATTATATAAAAAGTAAAAAACCAAAACAAGAAGCTACGCAAATCAGATTAGTAAAACCAATCAGTGAAAAGAAATCGGTAAAGTCTGGCACAGTTAGTGATTGGTGAAAAATAGTTATAACATCACTTTCTAATTTCTACCTAAAAAGTGGTTTATATGGGAGAAACTAGATAGGCGAAGGGCTTGATTGGGTCAGGAAATGATAATTAGGCTAAAGCTAGTTAACTAGATACCCGAATGGTATCTCCAGGTAATTAATCCAAGATTATATTGAACTCACAGCCCAATGCTATCATTTAGCTTTGTGTATGCTTTTGGTTACAGATAGCTTACATGGCCCATTATGAAGGCGAATCGATGCCCAAAGTGGAGACAACAGTGGTATTGTAGTACGAGTCCGCGACTTTTGTAAGTTTAAAAAAAAAAAAAAGTTGAACTAAAATAGCATAAAAAAATATATATAACTAAGTTTCACGCACGAATTTCGTGCGTGAAAGGACTAAACTATATAAAAAAAAATTTGGTCCTTTCATGCATGAAATTCGTGCTTGAAAGAAGCCAACAAAACTGGCCTAGACCTTTGTTCTTTGGCCAATTTTTTTAAAATTTAACATTTTTTCCGTATTTTACTTGAGATTAGTTATGTTTCAAAACGCCGGAATATCAATATTTTATTTATCACCATTTATGCGACAAAACGTGGACCATCAGTCATTTAGTCCTGTCTACAGCCTATATATATATATATATATAGATTATATAAATCCAAGTTAATTTCTTGTTTTTTTTACTGATAATATGGACCAGCCCCTGCCCCTCGACAACGCCCTATTTTGGCTTGGACTCCTTTACATGCAGTACCTAACTTATTTCCTTTTTTTCTATTCTCATCTTTAATCATTGCATTTTAAAATATACTAACTGAGCTCTCGCAAAACCAATCAATCAGAGTAATCAAATCCCATGGAGCGTTTGCTAACCACATCAATTATTCTTATCCACAGCATTGTTTTCTTTTTTAGGCTTGTCCAAAATTAATATTATTCAACTTTTATAAATATACTAAACAAATCTCATCAGTATTTGAGAAATGCGAGAAGAAATCCTTATCCTGATATTATAAAACAAGTTTAAAATTTGAAGTTTATGAATTTTATACTTATTCTAATTCTTGTGAGTTATTAGTGCTAAGTTAATAGTAATTTATACATATTAATAATGTTTTAAAAATAAACATAAAATTTGGATCAAAACTACTGAATTCTATCGAACTGGTACGTTACTCTACTTCCACTTTTGCCTGCTGCTATCCCGTAGCTTTCTGCTTTTGATCAACGATTTCTGACACACACTATTTTTGCATCCAATGCTCTATTAACTTTACTAATGTAAAATATTACTTGTGAATCAATGTTTGTCTTATCATTTAGTCTATCAATTATTATTGTTTCAACTTTAAATAAATAAAAAATTGAAAAACTGGTTTGAAGAGTATTTCAAATGAAATAATGGTTTTTCACTCAGAAATTTTTAATTTTTTTTCCTAGTGACATTTATGTCCAGTACAATTTTAACTTACAAATACTCTTGTTCAAGTACAATATATTGTTTTTGCCACACAATAACTAAGATCATTCTCTAGGATATCAAGAACAGAAAAATAGAAAAGAGAGTATAGTAATATATACACAGGGTCCTACTCAAACTTATATGCCAAACTTGTAACATTTTCACTTTCCTGAAAGTAAGCTTGAGGCAATAAAACAAGATCAGGGCATGCATGCAGTGAATATTGGCCAAACTTGTAACAACTGAATTTAGGCCATATAGTGCATATTGGCCCTTCAAAAGTATATAATGGAACCAGGAATGCTATGGCCAATCTTAGAATATAAAAAATAAATTAAAATAAATAAATTATAACTTCAGCTGAGAGTGGATGAAAGGACAATCTCAAAGTCTTTGTTTCGGCCACTCTGTAAATTCTGTCTCGCTTAAATCAGTGTGCTAAATTTCACCTTTAAAAGAATTTGATGAATTTTTCTTTTACGGATAAATTTAGCTGGCTATATTAATGAGGGATCGAATTTAAATAGTGGCTCAAAAAAGGCCATTTGTTCATATATCCCCGTTGTAACAATTCAAGATTTGTATCTGTGTGACTGAGTCAGCTCTAAATCATGTTCTTCCAATTGGGGTATAAACTAAATAGGTTCTACTCTAGGGACAGTCAAATAATACAAAATATCATTTGTACTTGATGTTTATACCAAGTTAATATTTGCATTCATACATTTATTACTGAACCATGTGTATTTTTTGCTCTAAATTTAACTATTCAAGTTAACCTTTTTTTTATTACATAGGGATAGGTGAAGGGGAAATGGGGGAAGGGGTTACAATGTGGGGATTCGAACCCTCACCAACAAGGTGAAAATTCATGTAACCAACCAACTGAGTTACTAAATCCCTACTATTCAAGTTAGCTTATTTCAGTTGGTATCAATATAAATTAAACGCGTTTGAGATTTTACCTTTAAATAACTTAACTCATACTCGATAAATCATGAGTTCTGAGGTACATCGAGTAAGGGAGCAGCCACCATTAATCATTTGGAAAGTGAGTGGGCAATTAAAAATAAAAATATAAAAACAGAAATCAGATTCTGTCTCGTTCGGAGACTATTGATAATGTTAATAAATAATAATATTAGATACTCCAAGCTGTAAAAGATCTTTGATTATCAGTTTTAATTATCCCTTCATTTCACGTCTTCATTTTGAGCTGGCCATAAGGGAACCGGTCCCTTTCGTTGTTATATCCTCGCGATTACTAATTACATTTTATTAAAATATGATAACCATAATTCATAATGTTTTCGCTTTCTTATTATCAAATTAATAAATTACTTACTTATTCCGTTTCATTTTATATGGTAGTTTTTAACTTAAAACGAAATCTATGAAAGAATCTAATCTTCGGCCTATACCTATTTTACCCTTAGAACTTATGATCTTAGAGATGACATATTTTCATGACTATAGATACATTATCATTTTGAATGAAATGAAAAGTTCAAGTAAATCAGTTTTCAAATATCCTTAGACTTTATGCTTTTGATCAGAGGTTCTTTACATGTCCTATTATGCAGTCCGATGCCGAGTGAATTTGCTACTCCTATTTATCTTACAAATTTAGGATACCTGATTTTTGTTTTAACAATTAATACCACATCTTGGAAACTGAAAATAGTAAAAAGGATTTAATTTGACCTCATCAGTAGATAGTAGGAAAACATAAGCAACAAATGCGAAACGTGAACTAATCATCAATTGACATTAATATCATAGCTTTCTGAAACGTTTCAGAAAGCCTTATTTCGTAATTAATTCAACACCTAAAAGTAGTACATGGGATTCGGCATTTTGAAAGTGCGCATCAAAAAGTCTATAATAATATCATCCCACCCTCCTAAGTTGCCAACAAGTCTGTATCCAGCTTTCACCAATTCAGCCCTCCTTTGAGTTTTCCAGTTACCTGAATGTTCTGAATATACTGAACTATCATTTTTCCCCCTGCGTACAACCACAAGATTAATTAATATTCATATGGTGCCTAAAATCAAGATATGTCTGCAACATTTAATCTTACTTGGAGATGAATTTGAACCATGAATGGTAGCCAACTTTCTTTAGGTTGGTCATTCTCACTTCTCTGAGTTCTTCTTTTGTGTCTGTGATAAATATTGGTTTAATACCTAAATCCAACAACGTTTTATACAGAATGAGTGCGCTTGGAATTGCTGGTGATTTTCCTTCTTTAATCCACGATTCAAACTTCAGCATGTTGGATCTTGTTGTCCTGACCAAAATTATATATATGTATGTACACTTTATTAGTCAAGCACTTGAGTTTCATATGTATAAAGTTAGTGGCAGAGCAGAGATTCTAATTAAAGTTCAAAAAAATGCCACCTTTGGAATTTGTGTGACGTAAAATAATTTTGGTACCACTTTTGTCACTATACTAGTTAGAGGGCGGTTTAAAATTTTCAACTAGGCAGATTCAAATTGAACTACATAAGAAGTTGTACTCAAAAAGCTTACCCAAATCCAACCTCAGGACGAGCATAATAAGGAACGTTAGAGAGGGTGGTTTCATCAATATTAAAGACCCAAAGGTCCTTGCCTTCTTTGGAAACGTTAAGGGTCCTGGCATACTCAATAGCAGCGTTGACCACGGCGTTGCAGTCATCGCGATATTGCTGACCCGTCATGTACTCACTCACGTAGCCTTTGCATTGAGCGGGCACTGTCCAATCACGTATGTTGTTGGTCTCAACTGCCAGACGCCAGCTCTGGCAGTTGATTTGAGGAGCGGCTGCAGCCGCTGTTGCTCCTACGACTATAAGGAGGAGGAAGAAAATGGCCTTCATGTTGTTGATATGTTGTTATTCTACTTAGCAATGTATAACATTTGATGTGTACGTATTCTGGTCCTTTATAGGAGTATAAAGTTTGAACTGAACCCTTGTCATCTCATGATAGGTCAGTGAATTACTAACACGTTTATTCCATGCCTCTATATTTTTATTCTACTTGTACTATTAGTAAATGATTGATGGATTCTCATGACGGTCTTTCTTACTTAAACTTACTTACATTTATCACGGTCGTTACGAGAAATGAATTATTGGTGGTTGCTGCAAAAGCTACTACCCAAAGACAAAAATTACACTATTTTAAAACTTTTGTTTGGTACCGTTCTTCCTATTTTTAATGACATTTTTCATACTCAAAAATTCATATTTTTGCTTCTACGCTAATTAGATATTCTTTTGGAAGTTTAAATGATTTGTGTGGAACTCGTTAAATAGTTTTGATATTATAAGCATACTAAAGTTAAGCGTAAATATTGAGTGTTTAAAAATGGTGGTGACAGTGGGACCCACTTGTCCAAATGTCAATTAGTGAGCAGCCTCATACAATTATGATGTGGCATGTTAGACACAAAATAAAATTTCTCTCATACATCACTGACTTTCATTTAATGAGACGACAAAACTTGGACCAACACATATACGATTCACGTTTTTTATTTTACTGACTGGTAGGGACAGCCAGGCCCCTCGATAACGCCCTATTTTGGCATGGACTCCTACGTATGTGGTATCTACTCCTTGTATGGGAACGTGGACCAAACATGGACCAACCAACACAACATCTATATAATTCATGGACCAACACCTTGAGCCCACTCTTTGAGTTTTTAAATTTTGTTCTGATTAGTTCATTGGCCCAGACTTCAATTTTAAAACTACTAGTTGAATGAATTTTTACATACAAATTACTACTAATTAGCCTACCGGACTAACATTTTTTTGCACGGATTGCCCTTCTTTTGGGGTGGTCTTTAAATTTTGCCCCTCATATTTGTGTTCTTTAAGTTTTGCCCTTCGCTTGGATACCTGAGGTTCTGGGTTCGAACCCCCGCTCAGGCATAAAATAAAAAAATAATTTCGCAAGGCAGGGCTGGGGGAGTGTATGCCGGATCCGGCATACAATCCTTAAGGAAAAACTAAAGTTATGCCGGAGGGGGCAGACTTTGCCTTGAGACATATTTTTTTTTTTTTAACTTTTCAAGGCAAACTTTTAATTATGCCTTAAGAAAAAGTTCCGCCTTATGGGGCATACTTTTAGTTATGCCTTCACTAAAAGTGTGCCCTATAAAATATAACTAAAAGTTCTGCCTTATGAGGCATACTTTTGGTTATGCCTGTATACGGTAAAAACCGGATGCGAGGCAAACCGGTGGAGCGAGGGGGCCGACTGATCTGCCTTCTTCGTCATTCGAACGACCAAGCCCGGTGACCCGAGCATTTGCTGCTGTTGGTCCGAGTAGCCGTTGGTCCATGTGCCGTTGGTCCGAGTAGCCGTTGGTCCGTGTGGCCGTTGGTCCGAGTAGCCGTTGGTCCGGGTGGCCGTTGCACGCGGGTCAAGCGCCAGTAACGTCCTGTCCTGGTCAACTACCCACCATGCGTGTGTCAGACGGCGCCGTCATTCTAATCCCACCAAATCCGTGCAGAGTTGTCCTTATTGCTATTATTTTATTAGCTCACATCATATGAGACCCATGGAGGTCACACTATAAATAGAGCACATCCCCCTCCTTTGTAAGGGCTGGCTCCCTGGGATCAACAACATTTTTGTACTAGAAGATATATACAAATCTCTCTCTCAATATTAGATTTTGGTCCGGAATCATTGTGTCCATCTCTATTACTTGTTCAAACAAATAATACTTATATGTTAGTAGATGTATAAATCCACAGTGGTCCTCTAAGCATCATCGTTTTCTTCACATCTTAACCATACGAATCTTGTATCCATCAAATATATCGAGATTCAAACACATATCCTATACCCGCGTACAAATTCAATTGATTTACCAAATTCGGGGTAAACAATGCCTTAATTAAAAGTCTGCCCCATAAGACATAGTTCCTTAAGGAAAAGTTTTGCCCCATAAGGCATAACTAAACTATGCCTTGAGGAAAAGTTATGCCCCCTCCGGCATAACTTTAGTTTTTCCTTAAGGATTTTATGTCGGATCCGGCATACACTCCCTCCAGCCCTGCCTTGCAAAATTATTTTTTTATTTTATGCCTGAGCGGCGGTTCGAACCCAGAACCTCAGGTATCCAAACTAAGGGCAAAACTTAAAGACCACAAATATGAGGGGCAAAATTTAAAGACCGCAAATATGAGGGGCAAAATTTAAAGACCACCCCAAAAGAAGGGCAATTCTGCGAATCGCCCCCAGACTAACGCGAGAAACAGTTTAAATAATGCCTCAAGAAAGGCAATTTGTGCAAATGCTCACATTGTACCATTGAAGAAAAAATGTGTGATTGAAGAAACTGTAAATCATGTTCTTCCAATTTGGCGTATAAACTAAAGATAATTTCCTCTCAAAACAGTCACCTAGGGAAAAGAAATTATCCGCAACCAATATTTACACTGAGTCATGTATGCAAGACATGTTACACTAAGTCATGTATGCAAGACATGTTATCTTTCATTCGAACGTTATCACTGAAAAATATGTATTCATAACTTTTAACTTCTAAAATTAAATTGTCTAATTTGATATAAATTAGGGATCCCTAAATACCAAGTGCAGGTATTTTTTTTTACCGTCGGGTAACTTTGCTCATGGTAAACCTGGTATTATCATGACCTTTAGTCCCTCCACAGCAAGCCATCCACTTGGACTCACTCACATACCTACACCCTTTTTTTCATTGTTTTTATCCTCACGACTAATGTATTTTATTAAAATATACAACAACAACATACCCAGTAAAATCTCATAAAGTGGGGTCCGAAGAGGGTGAGTGTACGCAGATCTTACCCCTACATTGGGAGGTAGAGAGACTGTTTGTTTTGCTTTAGATATTTGTTATTTGAAACTCACTTATATAATTAACCCAGATTCACGTCAATAAGTAAACTAAAAAAGGTAAAATATTTCCTACTCAAATATTCTCTACTTCTGAGGCTCGGTAGAATCGGAAACCTCTGATTAAGATCTGAAAATTTTATATTGTGTAGAGAACATATAAGAGATATTTATATTTAGCAACTACACTTTATTTTAATTACATCTCGTAGCTAAATGTTGTATTTGAATTATCTATCATAGCTACATTATATATTTAAAGTAAAAGAATCTATTTTTATTATTTTTATTCTTGACTGAGTGTCTTTGGGCTAGTTTTGAGATGTTTCTTCTCCCTCCGCTGCCGCCGGCCACCACGAAATCGACACCGAAGCTCCAGCGAAACCCACTGCTCTCCGATCTGGCGCCATTGACATTGCCGCCAGAGCTCCGGCAAAACCCACACCACTGACTACTGCTGCAAAACCGCCATTGCTATCCACCTTAACCGCCTATATCACCAACATTAACCACCAACCTTCACCGTCAACTAATACTACATAACCACACATCTACCATCAGATACCCCTCTAATCATCTCCATGACTCCATTATCAATGATCAATACCAATACCTGCCACCTCAATCCATCACTAGTCAACTCCACCAATTACCTCAACAACCTCCAGGCTCCAGCACTAACAATCACCTCCACCTCTTAGCCATCACATTAGGCCACCATCGCAAAATTACTACTCCTCACAAACCACCACGGTTATCTTCTCCAGCATCTTCGATCGACGGCGCCGTTGCCGGATCTGAGTGTATTTGTTCAGATGTGAATGTATTTCTTAAATTTGAGTATTTATCATTGTTGTTGCTTCAAATGTATTTATTTTTGTGTTGAATACATAGAAATAAATGATTTCTGGTTAGATACTTACCGGACGGCACTGTTACCTGCGATGGAAAAATCCATGGCGGTGTATTTTATTTCTTATATCTTAAATCTGAGTGTATTTTTTTTCTTGTATCTCAAATCTGAGTGTATTTTTTTTTTCTTGTATCTCAAATCTGAGTGTATTTTTTTTTTAGTATAAAATAGTGTTTCTTTATGTATTTTTCGCTTGTATTTCGAAGGAGATTTATTTTTTGTATACAAATGAATATAGTGAATTTTGAATACAGCTGAATATCCCTGTATTTTTTTATTTATTTTTGCATTTATGTTGTTTGAATACAACCGGATTTAAATACAATAAGTTGAATATAGTGTAAAAGTTGTTACGAATGAATACAACCAAATTGAATACATTCGAATTGAATAAAGCGAAATATAGTCGAATTGGAATACAACCGAATTAGAATACACGTTACTGTAGCTACGAAATTTAATTAGCAAATGTGTAGTTATGCCTAAAAAAAAACCAAAGTATAGTTATTTGTGTAAGTTGCCCTTAAGATTTAAGTGAGGATAGATCCCAATCATTTCGCCATACATATGGATCCCTTTGTGTTTTCCGATTTCCATTTTATCATCAAATAAATCACAACAAAATAAAATTGTAATGCACGTCGCATGTTTCTCTGCTTTTGAGTTATACGAGTAGAATTTTGTATCCTTCATATGTGACTCATAAGATTCATTGAACTCACAGCCCTATGCTATCCCTTCGGCTTTGTGCTTTTGATCAGTTCGAGTTCCCTTACATGCATGCCCTATTATGAAGTTCATGTTGTAGATGTGGATAACGAAATTGTATTGAATTTGAATTTAAGAGAAATTCAGATTATATTAAATTCAAGATATATCAATCCAAATAAATATTATGAATTGATATAATTGGGTTAATTTTTAAGTCTAATAAATATACGTTGGGCTAGCCCATTTAATTGGGCTATGAATGACGAGTACACTTTGTTAAGCTCAAGATGTCATCTTCCTAGAGGCCCAAATTGGTGACACGTGCCAAATCACATGGCACGCCAATTCAAACGAAGGAGCCAGTAGGATCATGCCACATGTCAAAATGATGCAGCATGCCTGGTGTACAAGTGATATGTTCCGGCCAATCAAATGTGGCCATGTCACTTCATTCTGATTGTCCAGAAAGGGTTTGTCCTTATCACAACTCTTTCATCCCACAATTATAAATAGGAGTCTCATAATTCAGAGGGGGAGAAGAAATTCTAACAAGAAGCTAGAGAGAGCTCGTGGATCAAACGCTGCAGATTTCTTTACAAACTAAAAGCATTCAAGCACTCAAGTATTTCTGTAGAAGCTTTAGAGATCAAGACGAATATTCAAGATCAAGCTTCAAGCCCCTGAATCCAAGCATAAGTTCAAAATCAAGACCACCAGATTCAATATCAAGCTCAAAATACCTTGAATTCAAGTACAAGTCAAGATCAAATCCATCAAGTTCAAGATCAAGCTCAAAAGCCCTTGAATTTATTATTGAAAAGGCAAATCAGAGGATTCATAGAGATTGTAACACTCATATTCTGAAATCAAATACAACGATTGTAGCGATATTTTCCGTTCTTAATTATTATTTTCTCAACGTGAATTTTATTGTCTATAGTAGAATAATCCAAATAGATACAATGGAGTAACTTTGTGTAAAACAAATTTAATAAGCAAATTA